>NW_009701977.1:46438-54196 GCF_000703405.1 Apaloderma vittatum
GGGAAGGCCAAGCTCTCCAGTCTTGCCCACCTACAATAATCTCTTGACTCACAGTCCTGTGCAAGCAGGAGTATGTGGTGTCTTTGGGTTTCCTCTCCAAACACACAGTCTCACATATCAGACCCAGCTACCCGCGGGATCAGCTGCAGATAGTGGGGCTCCACGCTCCAAGTAGCTCAGCAAGAAGGCTTCTTCCTTGTGCTGGGGCCTCTCTCATGAACTTGACGTGTTACACACTAGGTCTGGTGTGTCGAGATGGGCCCATGTGTTCATTGTATGGCCCAGGACAGTGTTGTGTCCCCAGGTGGAAGACACCAGCGCAGCAGGGAACCAGGAGATCAGGTCGGAGGGCTGGGTAAGCAGTCAGCACAGCTGGGGTGACCACAAAAAGAAAAGCAGAGCAGCCGCATCACGAGAGTGAGGTTTCAATAATTTCTCTTGCTTAAACATTTTTCAGCATTGATGAGGAAATCATACACAGTTCATTTATGGAGAAAAGGTATTTTATCAGACTATGTTTTTATGCAAATTAATCAATAAATTACGTTTGAATGGTAATGTTTCTAAATTCCTAAACTCATAGCATCCCTGCAATCTGATGTTAGCAGAGCCATTTAAGTGGTTTGCAGCCTTGTACTCAGCCCAAAACCCATCTGTCATCCTGTCTGTAATTTAGTCTTGCTTGGAAGATGAAACATCTTTTCAAAATTCGTCATGGTTAGTGAAATGGAAATATCTACATTTCTATTCAGCCTTTTTAATATTTTTCTCTGCCCTCCCCCCTCAGCCCTGAGACCATAAGTACTCGGAAAAGCTATTTCAACAAACATATCTTGATTCTCTGCTGCTTGGTTAGGACAGACCTGTGCTATTCCTTTCCCTTCACCCTCTTGTGATCAGATGAGGAATATGATCTTACTATGGTTTACTAAAAATTTAGGGTTTCACTTCAGCACTTCCAGCCTTACCCTGTAGACAATTATGTGGAAGTGATTTCTACTGAACAGTTCTTTATAACTGCAGGGAAAAAAAGTCGCTCTGCTTATTCAAGAAGGAAAATGACCTTTTATCTGCCACAGAGAGAGGGATCCTTCCTTTTCTTACTCCTGGGAGTGTTGCAAAGTAACAACAGGATAATCCTATCTATACACCCATATATTTCTTACCAGCCTGGCTGGAGCTCTGCATATTCAACAGAGCTTTGCAGCTTGAAGCGGGCACTGATTTTACTAGGTTGGGGGAGAAAAATATGCGTCCCCTCCTCCTGCCTACCTGTCTTTACCTGCCATTTTCTAGCTAAGCTCTGCAATCACTCATATGCTTGATTGTTTCCCTGAAAGCCCTCTCTCCACCATCTATGGCCTGGTCTCACACTAACACCATGCCTCTGTCTCCCTCCTCAAGCAGCTGCCTCCTTCAAGCTCCATCTCTGCATTTCTTTCTCTCTGGTGCAGCCTGGGAAAGTCTTGATGCCAAGTCTTTGTCAAGGTTGTCCAACCAGCCAGGAGTGCAACTAGACACAGAACTTTATTCTGTTCTTCTCAAGGTCCTGCTTTTATTATTAGACTCTGCTCACTTTTTGGCTACGCCATTTTAAATCAAAATGTTAGCTTCACCTCAGCTTCGCTATTACACAAACCAGGTGGAAATCTGCTGATCAAAACCTCCATGTACTTCAACTGGGCTAGGATTTCAGCTGGCTGCCTCTTTGAAATCCATCTTTCAGTGCTGGATCCTTGCCTCACACACTGCTGGGGAGGTCAGTCCTTGGGTAAGGTCACTGGCAGCTTCCAACTCACCTATTTTACTGTGTTTCTTGTGTTTCTGAAACCATATTCTGACAGTGCACTGGAGTACAAAGATGACCTTTGGTCTTCGATCAGTATCCTGAAGTGAATCCTTGACCCAAAGTGTATCACTGGGTTTTAGTGAGGACACCTTACACAGCACAATCCCACATCAATGTAAATATAGAAGAACACTCTGCCAGCAGTGGAACAAGACGGCTGCCATCCACGCCTGCCACGCAGCCCACCTTCATCACCTCCAAGCTTTCGCTTGGTCATGCAGAGAGAGCTGCACTCTGTGCCGGGGCCAGCCGCAGGATTTTGCTATGTTCCGCTCAGCTCTCTAGCTGAGAGGGTTTGGAAAGATCTGGGTCAGGTTCAAAGGAAAAGCACTTTAGCAGGCGAAGCACTAGGTTTTTTTCCGAATGTGCTTAGAAAAATGAGGTACAAGATGTAGCTGGGGGAAGCTCTCACCCTGGCCTCAGCAGAGCACACAGACCCTGCAAAGGGCACGGCTTCTTCTTGTCCTGGAGTCTGTCCTGCTAGGACACAAGGGCTCTGACCCACAGAGGGCTACAAAAGAATGAAAGAAAGTAAGAGAAGGGGACACAGAGAATAAATGCCTTCTCCAGCACTACCAATACCTTGCCAGGTAACCCTGGGCCTCTTACTGTACCTCTCTGTGCTGGTGAAAATAAGGCTAGTGTCACAAACTTTGTTACCAGGTCCTTTGACTGGTTGCTCATGCGTCCGCATTAGCTGAGTACTGTCATCTTGAATGTTGTGTTTGTATACCTGGTTCCTATGGTTCCTCTCTGCTTCTGGCCTGCCCTCCTTGGTCCTATTTCCTTTATATCCAGGAGAATCACAAACATCTGCTACCCAGAGTCAGCAGCTTTTGCAGATTATGCAGCTTCTGAGAGAGTGCTGGCCTATTTTATTTTGTCAATATGAAGATAGAGGCTGTGTTTACCACCCGAGCTGCTGCAATGTCCTCCGAGACGTTTGCAGAAAGACCTGCATATCTCATGTTTTTATATTCTGACAGGCACAAGAGACAAAGAGGGAAGAGCAAATTCTGGGAAGAAAGGGTACAGCACGAAATAAAACTTAGTTTGCCTGCTATAGAAGGTCTATATCTTAGCGTATAATGACACAAAGAAATAAATAATGAGCTTGGGGTGCCTTTGCTCTGTATGATGAAGCTGCATTAGAACTGGACATTTCAAAATAGTGCAGAAAAAAAGAGGCCAAGACAGGGCTACAAGAGGCTGGTGGTCTGGGAGGGGAACAAACAAGTAAGGATATGTGGATTAGGATCCTGAATTTGCAGCTCAGGGCCAGGTCTTATTTAGCACATGAGGTCATTGGGAAGCTCTTGGTAAAAACAGGCAAAGGGCCTGGGAGAGTGCTGTGACACCCAGCTGACTCATCTATCCATGGAATGAGTCAAAGATACACCTATTTATCCAAAAGGACAAATTATCTTCTTTTTTTTCCCTTTGATTCCCCCCCTCCAGGGGCAATGCAAGGTAATTCTATTGGTAACACCGAACATATCTGCAGACTCCCTGATCTGAATGGGCTCAGCATCTTTCCCTGTGCAAGCTGAGTGCCACAGCTCTTAACAGTAGGGAAAATGTTATTTTCGGAATTCAGGTCCGTGGGTAACTGGTTCCAAATACAAATATTTTCATTGAAAGGCTTTTAGTTCCTAAGGTGTACTAATTTCTGAGCAGCTCAGATTATCAAACTTTGCCTTTCATATTTGCTGGCTTGCCAGGTTACATTAGCTGTTAAAAAGGCCTTGCCTCCAAGGCTTTCTGTGCCCACTACACTGCTGCCCAAAATCGCAATACTCTTGCCTGCTCCTGAAATGTCAAAATGCATTTTTCTCCTGTGGCAGAGAAATAATTCCTGAATAATAGACTTTTAAATACCCAGCTAAAATAAGCGTTTTAATTGTATTGACCAAACCAGACTTCAATCTTCTGTTCCTATATTTATCTTCATTTCTATGTATTTTATTTTTGTATGTAGCATCCACAGGCACAGCCCCAAAATACCAAAAGGAAATAGTAGCAGTTAAAGACAGCATTGAGACCATTACTTGGTCTTAACGGCAGATTACATTTGATTTTCATGGAAATTAATAAGGAGGAATCTTTCAGACTGCTTTCTGAAGGATTGTTCCCAACAATTCATGTTCTGGTGTTCTGGACAGACAATCTTCAAAGCTCATCCAGTTTTTAAAAGATGGGTTAAGCACTTGGGTAACACAAACATTAAGTTGATTCATATCACCTCATTTTAACCACCTGAAAAGACATCTCACCAAAAAAAAAGACACTCTCAAACCCTACCATCTGTTCTTCAGTGAAACAATTTAG
This sequence comes from Apaloderma vittatum, assembly GCF_000703405.1. Lineage (NCBI taxonomy): Eukaryota > Metazoa > Chordata > Aves > Trogoniformes > Trogonidae > Apaloderma > Apaloderma vittatum. The sequence goes on from NW_009701977.1 coordinate 50,616, forward strand.
GAGATTGGATAAAATTCCCCTTAAGAAACTTCACAAAATATCCAAAAATAATTTGAGGACCTGCTGAAATATGGTGTTCATCATCTTGTCTGTCTCGAATTTGTTTGCACTCAGTGCCATAGATTTATATCAGAAATTTTATCTCGGCACAAGTGTCTGAGAGACATCACATGGGTTACACTGGTGACATCCTGCCAGCTGTGTCGTTGTGTTTCACATTATGAACTGCAGATGTGTAACTGAGCAAGATGCATCAGCTTTAATGCAGCAAGGATTACAGTAGATTCCATATACAGTGTGCTACATTAAAAAGAAACAATAACAAAAGATGGAGTATTTCTTAAAACTAAACTGTCTCTTTCTCTGCAGAAATGTTGGAAGAGCATCAAATATTCCAGCCAGACATGTGCAGTCTAATATTCCTGTGCTTCTCTACAAGTTGCAGGTTGAACATTTCATTTTCTTCTTTCTCACCTACAGATGCCCCAGACTCAGTTCTTGTACATGTGCAGAATAAGAAACAACAGCATTGGTTTTGGCAATTTTATCTTTCTGGAAACCCAGCTGCTGGGGGGAAAACAAAAAATTCCATCTTTTTCACAGCTTCTCTGTAATGACATCAGATGTCAGCCCTGCAGGCTCCAGGGCAGAGCCGCGGGGTTTAGTGAACTACTGCTGACCAAGCATGCAGGAAGCCGTCTAGCCACTGCAACATGGAACTTGGCACAGATTAATTTGTCCTGCTGAGAAGCATACATTATAGATAATGCCAAGACATGGTGAAAATGAACGGCTCTGAACACCTTCTCCCTTTGGAAACCCATTGTCATATCTCAGGTAGCAAAAACCAGTCTCAGGGTGGAGCTTCAGTATGGATTATTATTACTTTCTTGCCCTCCTCTCCATTATGCCTCTTTGGCACTGCTTGTCAGAGCTTTTGCAAGAGGAACTTTAATTTAGGATGCACTACAGAAATGTCAGATTATGCAGCAACTTCTCTGCCAGAAGACAGTCTCCTTTCCCACTGCCTACAGCAATCAGTTCAAGTCCAGTAACTTGCTGGTTTTGTCAGTGTTGATAGACTGAGAAAACAATGTTCGAAAGCATGAGGTACCCTCTAACTTGTGAACTTTCCTATCAAGTTGACATACAGTAGTGGTGCAAAATGCAGCAGCCTGTAGATAAATGGAGACTGAGTTTCTAGGGCTGTCAGTCTGGCACCTTTTCTGAGCTCTAAATTCTCCTGAAAATGTAGATGGAGGTGGTGAGGAGGAGAGCTAAATGCAAAGCTGGTATCTTTTGTTCCCATCAAAATGCTAAAATCAAATCCCTTTTAGTAAGAACTTCCATTCAAGAGAATTTCAACTATAAGAGACAATTCTGTTGTTACTAACAGAATAATTTATCTTTTTTTTTTTTTTCAGAGAGAAAACAAACTCGCAAAGAAATTCTAGAATAATATAAATCCATTGCAAAAGTTTCTTGTTTTGTGGTTTTGGGGGTTTTTTTGTGCTTCAGATGCTTCCTTCCAAAGGTCTGGCAAGTTATAAAGAAACAGATCAGGTTATCACAAACATTTCTTGTCTTTTTCAAGAGTGGATAAAGAAACAACAATCTAAAAGGGATCAGGGACAGAATGATCTCTACAGTTGCTACAAGGACTGCCTGCTGAAAGTTGGAATTATGGGATTTTTGTGCACTGTCTGACCTTGGTCATTAAGGGAATGAAATTAAGTAAAAAGGCAAGTACAGTTTTCATGCTTAAAAATTAATAATCTGTAGCAACAGCATACAATGTGTGATAGTACACTCGCAAAAGAAGAGGCATATGATGCCTACACCTGGTGAAAGGAGATGGACTCTTACCTGGTTGCCCTCATTCTGATAGTGCTACCACTGAGTCTGAGCCTTGTCTGGGTAACGACTGCAGAACCAGGCTTGTATTTGCTTTGGAGTCCTTGGCTAAGATGAAGCTATTCACCTTTCTACACTTCTCTGCCAGAGATGTTTTTTCCCAATGTTCACACAGGATCACACCTTTGCTAGACCTACTGAGAAACTTTGGCTATTACAATTTACATGAAGAAAAGGTGGAAAAAGGAAAATCCATTATTCCCATTATAGAGAGAAAGAACAAAAGCCCAGAAGATGCAGAGCACACCGAATTAAATCTCAGGCTGTTGAGTCCCAGCCCATTGCTGAAATATCTGCCCAGTCTTTCTGTCTGCAAAACCTCTGGCTGTTACTCTCAACTTTAGGACCCCACAACTAAACCTGGCCGAAACATTTGTGGAGTGTCTGTGTGTGTAGATGTGTCTGCACTGAGCAGAGAGATGAGGAAGAGAGAAAAAGAAAAGAGTATGAAACAGAGCAGGAATTCAGAATAAAATAGTGATACCTGTCACTGTCATCAATAGCACGGAATCGCAGTATCAGCACTGTGCATTACCTCTTTTCTTGTGATAAGGCAATTGAAGGAGGAGATATAAACAAGTGCTGTTGAGCACTGAGCTCAAGGACATTGGTTTCTTGTTGGCTTATTGTAACTGTGAGGCTCACTGAAGGCTATCTCAAAACTAGGCTGTAGACAAATATTGACGCGGAAGTCACGGACACTGCTGACGATCAACGTGATCAAGCAAATGCCACTTTATTAACGCACTAACGCAGTTTATATACAGTTCACAACATCCTTGTTTTCTAAATGCTCTATATTGATTGGCTATTAACAACAAACACACGCAGTCCATGCTCCTGTTCACACGCTGTTTTCCTTTGCTGTTTTGCTCTTCTTCTCCTCACCTGCAGCCTGGGTTTGTTTCTGTTTTCAGTCACATACACCAGCCACAGCTCCTTGTTTTTCTTTGCTTCAGCATATTTTCACAGCTAGTGACCTTCACAATGTCCTTCACAAACTCTTGTCAAGTGAGGCCTAAAACTTGTCTAAAAACAGGCCGTCTGGCTTGTTCGAAACATGTCTGCTGTTCTCTAAATATCCCACAGACAAACTCTCTTCTCCCTGGAGTGTTTTGTTACCTGGTAAGAGACAGGTAGATCTTTCTGTGGTCTTGTTTATATGTCCATGTCTCTGGTTTACAGAGCCGGCAGGAACTGTGTTACTTCCCAGTTCTCCACTTCTCCCTTAATTTAGCTAAAATCCACCAGTGGCTTAAAATGCAAAGAGGGAGGAATGGCACAGGCAAAAGAAAAACTGGTAGGCAGGCAGACAAAATGCATGAGATCGTAATTACAATTTCCTTCAGAGAAGAAGCTAAGATTGTCTGGATTTTTTCTCCAGTATTTGAGATTCCGCAAATGAAAATTTAAAGTAATTCACATTAATATTGCACCTAAGGAATGGCATAGCATATTTTCAGGTAGCCCTCTTATTCTTTTCCTGGCATCTCTCAAATGAAGATACTGGTGCTAAATGGCACAAAGGAAGACAAACATTACACAGACAAGTTGTTTAACTGGTAAAATCCATTCTATCCGCACACCATCTCTGTGAAAAGTTCAGATTGATCTGAAACTTATGTGAATCAGGGAAAACCCACTTTTCCTCCCTTCTTTCCTCCCCT
>NW_009701978.1:0-68949 GCF_000703405.1 Apaloderma vittatum
GGATCCTGAGTTCCCGAATCCAGCTCCCCGTTTCCAGCTCCCCGCTGCCGTCGCTGAGCCTGGGGCTTCCCCAGTGCCTCCTGCTCTGCAGCACCAGTGGGGATTGATATTGGGGGAGGGAGTCGGGTTTGATATCAGGCTACTATCCATAGTTGTATATAGTTCCTTACTTTTATCATTCCACTATTATTTCTATTATTGTTTCATTAAAGCTGTTCTAGTTTTTTTTCTTCTCTAACCCGAAAGTCTCTCTGCTTCATTCCCTTTTCCTTCCCATTTGGGGAAGGGAAGAGGGGGTTAGAGAGTGTCTGTCCATGTTAGTGGCCGGGCCAGCCCTAACCCAGGACAACTACTCAGTATGTTGGTCTCGGAAGAAGCTCCAGTCTCTTTTCAGCTTACTCAAAGCAGTGGTAGAGCAGCATTAGCTTCTGTAAATGAAGATGGCATCACTGAGGTCATTTTTTACCTCTTGGTACTTCCAGATTGGATTTGAGGAAAGATGTAGGATTTGCACAGGAAACTGGTGCACACGTTCCAGAATCTCAGTTCCTGAAGTGCTCACTGAGGTGTCCTTCATAAGCAGTATTTCACCCCGTAGAATAAGAAGTGGGAATCAATTAGGTTTGTATGACATACGCATTTATTTTTATTCCTTTATCTAAAATATTTCAAAATATGTAGATGTGTCTGATCTACACTGCAAGACAAGAACTTACATATATATATATGTGTAAATTTGTATAGCTGCATAATGTTATATGTTAATTAGTGCCTTCTACATGAATTGAAAAGACTACACAAGCGGTATAATGTGAATAACCGCTTAAGAATAGCTACTTAGTAATGATTATATCAAGAGGCAAAATTCACACTGACAGCAAATGTCCATAATGTAATAAACAAATACTCCCAAGTGTTTTCCAATGCCTGCTGTTCTAACTATTCATTCGAATGAAATTCCAGCTTTGCAGTCTCCTGTTACAGAAAAAGTGGAAGTGTGCGTTGTGTCTGTAAGGAAAACTACGCAGGACCCAACTGCGAAAGGTAAGAAACTAATAGGATGACTTACTGGCCAACAATACTGAAGTCCAGAAGTCTTTGGGGGAATCTTCCCATTTGTGGGAGAAATCTTTTGCATGTGTTTTTATCAGGTTAAATCATGTCTATTAAATGATCTCATCTATTTCCTATTAAAGCCACAAGAACTTGCTGTGGAGGCATGTCAGGGTAAGACAGACATTTTACAGTTGATGTATTTTGATTGAATTCTTGCACTTTGCATACCTTCGTGTGGTGATCTTTCTAAAAGGAATCAAGATATAAATCAGAAACAGCAGCTGAAGTAAAAATAACCACCATATAGATGCCTCTTGCAATTCACCACTCTAAAACATAAAGCAGCCTTCTACCAAATCATTTCTTCAAAAGCAGAGGGGAAAATTCTTAAAGAGAAGATACAGCTTTTTAAGTTAAATTTTAAATGTACTTCACAGACAAATTCAATAAAGCAAAGCAAACAACCATAGCCTGGAGTTGCTTTTCAACTTTTCTCTATGCCCGTGAACAATTTCCAGTAAATGTTCTTTAAATAGCAAAGTACACAAATAAATGGAGCTATACAGCAAAAATATAACTTAATCTCCTGTCTTGTAAAGGGCCATCTTACTCCCTACAAACACACATAGATCGTTTCAATGAATGACAGAGGCCTGATTATAATTCAGAAATTCTCCTTGAGCAGCCAATAAATGAAAACAGCTCTGATACAAAGACTGAAGGGTGTAGGATGGCTGAACACCTCCTGAACACCTCATTTTGTTTTTCCTTAAAGCCCTCAAAGTATCTAAGGCTTCAGTCCACTGTCATTAATAGGCAAGTCCTGAATTAAAATGACAACTTAAATATCAGAGAAAGGAGATGCTTAAGATACAAAGAGAAATCAAAATGAAAATGGTAATGAAAAAAATAGTGAAGTCTCTGCCCTTACAGAGGATGCAAAAACATCATCATATTATCTCTGCATCATGAAGAGGGTGACAGCAATAGTGAAAGCCCTTTAGACAGATGGCATGAAAATAAAAAACTAACCCTTGTTTCCAGACCTTTGGCTGCATTCTTTTGTTCTTCCAAAATGTCAGATTTATACACAAAGGATAATGCAGACAATTAAAAGGTCAGTGAGGTTTCTTAATAGTTATTAAAATGTCAGCCCAGACTACAAGCAATTCAAATCCTATGAAATGAGTAGCAGCTGCATAATAACAGCAGAAAACACCATGAGCTTTGTTTTCTAATAGCTGCTACCCAGCCTGACACAGTGCATCTGTCTCAAGGAAGGCAAAGCTGTGTAGATGGGTTAGAAAAAGCTACAGAAAGAAGTTAGCCTGTCCTGGTCACCGTGTTAAGTCCTTGACTTAACTTCTGGGGTAAGTGGCAACCAGTGACAAAAGGGACTTTCCTTCTGCTGGGCTCCTGGTCATACTTCCCTTTGCATCAGAAGCAATTAAAAGTATCTCAAAGATTAATGAGAAATGCACTGCTTCTCCCTATCCACTTAGGGACTAAAAAGCAAGACCCTGCCCCGCATACTGCTGCCGCCGCTCCCGCTCCCACCGGCAGCCATCGTGCCCTCAACATGCTGCCCGGAGGACTGAAGGATCCTGAGCAAGAAGGGCGATTGCCCCCATCTCTCCCTGAAGCCCAGACAGCACCTTGTGTCTCCCCATGGAGCCTAAGGCTACGTGCTGCTCACCGTTCTCCCCCCCAGCTCTACGCAGCGGTCGGTGCTGGGCACCACGGGGCAGCGAGCTGCAGGACACCCCTCCACGGGCAGCGTGTGGGATCTCCGGAGCAGCAGAGCGGGAAGCAATCTGCTCTGTTTCCTCTGGCATTTGTGTAGGAGGTTTTCTTGTGCTGCTCCAGGGACTTGGCACAAACCTATCCAGTTTATGTTTGCCAGCAAATTGTGTTGTGAAATCACGTTTGCTAAGAAATCGCATGTTTGCTAGGAACTGAGAAAACCAGCTTCCCAATTTGAAATTTAGGAATGTATCATTCTGCTCCTGGACTTCAGCAACAAAGCATTAAGATGGCAGCAGATGAAATCCAGGTTTTATTAGTGTCCAAATGTTAAAAAAGATAACTGAACAAATGATACTTTTGTATGAAAAAAGTTCTTTTGGCATTGCCAGGGAAGAGGAAGTTAATTTCTTCCTCACCAGTAATTACAGGAAGCAAACATGTTTGCAGAATGAAACAAAGAAAACTTAGTAGCTTTATTACAGGCAAGGAAATATTTTCCATTAGCAAAAAAGAGTAGTTTATTGATAAAATGAAGGAAAAGCCATTTACCACAGGCCTCTACTTTTTTAGGCCATAAAGTGCAGATATGGAGCAGGGTTTCCATCCAGTGGCTTCTGCTCTTCTCACATACTGCCAGCTATTCAAAAGAGGCCAAGTTGTGTTCAACCTTATGAAATGCACTGAGTGGCAAAGGGAAGGGGAAAGTGAAGGTGACACATTTATTTTCAGCTCTAAAAATTTCTGTGTGTTTTAGACAGCTACTCCAGATGAGGAGATACGGCTCATAAAAGTGAGTCACGTAGTCATAAAAAGCTGCACACTTAAAAAATTTATCTGTGAGGATGTGAGGAATTGTCCACTTGGTTTCTGGCAAGTGGAACTGAATGGTATATTTCAGAAAAGAAGGGGAAAAAATCACCTTGTCTTGATGAGAGGGCAGGTGTTGTGTGCCTGATGGGAATAGCATGCAGTCTTTGGTAGATGCTGGCTGAAAGCCAGAACTGCATAGCAAGAAGCAAAATGCTAGTCTATACTTAGCACTGCTCAGTGTTTTCTGTGACTTGGTGGCCACAATCGACAGACAACCATTTTGAAAATTAAAAAGCAACTCTACTTTTGAGAGTTCAGAATAAAACAAATGAGTTTATTTGTAGAAAGCACAGAAGTGTTTTTTCCTTGTTCAAACTTCATAAATATACTGAAATTCTGAAATTTGGGGAAATAGTACAATCTCACGTTGGCTGAAGTATTAGAAAATAGTAGCAAGATTTCTGGGATGACTGACCAGCAGCATTACCCATCATGGCCTGCTCTATCTCCCATGGGAATGGGGAGTGACTCCACCAAAGTCAGTCGAATCACATTCTGCACTCACTGTCACATTCACAATTCTTCAAGAGGTGCACAGAACGCCAGGTCACATGTTTACTCTTTACATCTGGGTCACCCAAATGATAAGATCTGAACCAAAGATTCTGGCAGTGCTGCAAAGAGACAGAGTCTTTGTTATTGGCAAAAGCAGTATTTGAGGTAGCCAAGTGGTTTATATTAAGATGCTTAGTATGTGTTTTTACTGTGAGGGTTCAGGACTGGAACACGAACAAAGCAGCACTGAGGAAATTACTTTCTTTATTAAAAAAAAATCATCAAATGTAGGAACAGATCTAAACTGGAAGCTCTTATCAGATCTTCCACATTTTCATCACTCAGACATAGCAGACACTAGATTTGACTATGTACAGATTTTAGGAGACAAGAGACCTCGGCACAGTTCCCCAGCCAGAACATGGGAAAATTAAACTAAACTGCCTGAGAGCTCACTCTCCCCACCCACAAACAGCAGAACAAACAGCATCTTAAAACAGGATTTTATGGATGGGAGAAAAGACGACAGGGTGATAAAACAGGATGAAATACATTAACTACTCCCTACTGCAACAACTATTCAATCCTCAGATTTCTTCAGTCAGCAATTGCTACACCAGCTAGATATTCCCCTCTGTGCAGTAATTCTTCATTTCCAGTTTGACATTATCTGATCATTGCTCCCCAAGCTGCTGGGTCATGGACCCTCCTGTCACCCTGCAGTGACACCACAAATGGTGTGCGCTGCCCCTGTCCTGCCAGCTGACCACTCCAGCCCATTCAGCCACAGCTCCAGCCACCTGCTCCTCCAGCAAAGCTCTTGCCTGAGGATTTGCTCTTGTGAGCTGTTCCATGCTCACACCAGTGCCAGCTCTCTTCACCTCACTGGTTGTTTTGCAGAAGTTCCTCTAACTTGTAGGATTAAGCACACTTCCTGCTACCAGCAGAAACTCGTCCAGCTGAGACTCTCTCCTCCTTTTCTAAATGATGACACCAAATCTATTACCTGTTGTCTTAGTTTAGGGGCACTGGTCACCCAGGAATGCTACATATCACTGGTTTGTCTAGACTTTCAAAAAACGCTAGTTTCAACATCTCTTCCATTTTAAGATGTAGCAAGTTTTCAGCTGAAATGCTTCCAAACATGACAAGACAGGAAAAGAAATTTGGACACATTTCAGGTCTTCCCTGCAGTGCTTATTACTCATCTCCCTCTCTCCCCCTGTGAACCACCAGAGGAATCCTCCCCTGCTGGCCTGGTGGCTTCTCTCAGTGTTTTGCCCTAAGCCAGCAGGCTGACATCGAACAAATCTGAAAAATGGAGGCGGTTCAGTGCCTGTTCTGTTCTGCAAAAACCAGAAACCATTCCCATGTCTCACTACAGAAGTATTTATAAAAATCTTTTCTGGTCAGTACTTCCTCTGAGTTTCAGCATCATGAAATGCAGTCTCTTACCCGAGTTTCCTATATAACACAATATAGTTGGTGAGATCCAAAGCTGAAAGAGACCAAAATAAACATTAGGGCTGCCTCTCTGCCAAGGTCATTCAATCATAGATTTTAAAACAATGGGGAACAAATCATTTTACTGCTAAAGACACATCAAAGGGAAAAAAAATAATGCAGACTGATGTGATTGAGATATCAGGAGTGCTCAAGAAGGGGAAAATATAGCACAGACTGCAGAGTACAAAACAGCCTCTGCAGGAATACAGCTCCTAATTTAACTCCTGTCCATTAGTAGCTGCAGATCATCATCAGTTGCCGGTGACATAAATAAGGTCAGAGAAAAAACAGTGCCACAGATGGGAATGTCATTGCTCTCAGCACTGATCTTGCTCTTCCTTTCAGGTGTGCCCCCGGTTTCTATGGGAACCCTTTGCTAATTGGAAGCACTTGTAAAAAATGTGACTGCAGTGGCAACTCAGACCCGAACTTGATTTTTGAAGACTGTGATGAAGTGACCGGCCAGTGCCGCAACTGCCTGCGCAACACCACGGGGTTCAAGTGTGAACGATGCGCCCCAGGTTACTATGGGGATGCCAGAGTCGCTAAAAACTGTACAGGTACTGTCTATAGATTAGTATAGGAGAGCTGAGCAAAATGCAGCACAGCATAGTCTGTGGCTGATCTCCCACAGATCAGAGATGCCTGAATCAGTCATCAGAAGTAAGGGTGCAACAAAATGCCTACCTAGTGGGATAATTTGGATGCCTGTTCAGTGGAATCACCCCAGGCATTAGCACTCTTTCTGTTGCCCATGAGGAAGTCTCAGGCCCCAGGCTGCAACATCTTAATCACCTGGGCAGGATGAATGCAGGCACTGTTGTGTCTTGCATCTTGTTTTAAATAAGGTTCTCTAAGTTTTCTCTGGGTAGAAACTTTACCTTTGTGTTTGGTCATACCACATGCTGCCCGTTGTGACCACTCAGATGGGTCTTGAAGACTTGAAAGCATTTTTTATGGAAATAGCATTGTCCTTCCTGTCCTGACCCAATCTCCACTCACTTTCTGCCAGTTTTCATACTGGTAATATATTCTGCATTTCCCATATATCTGTGGAATCTCTCTGGTTACCATATTTCCACACCACAGATGACTCTAATTCCAAGGCCTGGTAAAGGGTTACCCAGAGGATCTTAACAAAGCATACCTACACAGAGAGGTCACAGAGGTTTACATCCCCTAATATAATTTTCCTCCTAATTTACATGGAGTTCGATCCAAATAGGATTTTGGCCTCATACTTTTTACCCTTCCTTTTGGCTCTGTGAGACAAGATTATACCCTCTTTCAAAGCAAAGGCAAAATGAAGTTGCTCAGAGCAAGGACCTTGGGGCTTCCTTTAAACCTCTTTGCCAGGGGTCCTGCCCTCAAGAATCAGAACAAAAACAGGGGAGACAGATCACTCTGAGCTCTCAGCCTGACTTATAGGTAAAATAAAGCCAATGCATACACTCAACAGTGACCTCTGAAGTACTCCAGAATCTCAAGGTACAGAGAGAGCTATGTGCCTCACGGCCTGTGCATATCTTGATCCAACCCATATCTTTCTTGCAACTCACTGTACACTTGGACTTTGCTTTTTACTAGCTGACTAAAAAGTGCTAGGGTGTGTTTTGGGACTTGCAGGACAACGGCTGTGAGGGTGCTCTGTCTTCCTGTGCCCTTGGGGCTGCTGTCATTTACAGGGTACTGCATATGATGCCACTAGTTGTCCCTTCTAGTTTCATGTTCCAGTTACAGCTAGAAGTTGACTGTTCATCTCCAAGACATAATTCACATTGCTAAGTCACATGCTTATGCTGAACACAGGAAGAGATGGTGATCACACATAGTAATCCCAAAAGCTGATCCCAAGTAACCAAACCAGCCAAAACGATAGCAACCATAGAGAACAGCGTGCCTCAAAGCTCACCTCCTACCTGGATTTAGGCACCCAAGACATGCCTGAAATTCAACATCTCTGTGACTTTGAGGTTACAAAAGTAAAACTTGTTTATGCACTCGTTTATGCATCACCATAGATGATTTAACCGCAGTTTTCCCAGAAGGAATGACAGGATCTAGTTTGTGGATCCTGAATGCCATGGGGCAGGAGAAACGCACCCAGCACTTCAGCTCAGCAAACCACAGCAATTGTGCCCTGGCCATATGCAAAAGCAGAGCTTCAAACAGCTAAGAGTAGCTTTTCCAAGAGTCTGAGGATTACAGGATATTCCAAGTGTCCAAGCAGATTATGCAAGGCGTAATATTGGATGGCATCTCTGAATGTAGAGTTCCTAAACTAAAGTTAAGTCAAACTTTCATCACGTCAGTATAATTTTGGTTTGCACCTTTAAGGAATTGCAGGAATTAGAGACAGAATGCCTCAGTATTATTTACATTTCTGAGGTACAGTTTAAGTGGGATTTCATGGTGCACAGGACTTCTTTATACAGGTTTTTCATGCAGACCATAAATCAGCTCGGTAATTGTCTTTGTAGGCAGATTCCCTTGTAGTGTTTGATCTTAGCTAAAAATAAAATTTAAAAAAGTGCCTGGGAACTTGAATATGTTATGAGAGGTACAGATTTGCTCTATTTAGAAGTTAATTTAGTCTTGTAGTTGACTCTAGCAAATCCTGATTTTTAAGTATTAAGTTTCAGAGAACTACACACTTCTCATTTCATCTTCATATTCTGCTGAACATCGTAACGTGCTGTGCTTGACATTGCTGCGTAGATTGTATGCACCTCTCGATACATCCATGATATCCAAATCGTTCAGGCAATTTACAAGGCAAACTTACACATTACTTGGCACTTTGGAGCAATTAGGAAATCTTATTTAGAAAAATATTGATTCTGAAATAAGACAAATATCTTCTTTAAAATACAAAAATACAGAAAAGAAACTAACATAAGAAACAAGAGAGTCTGTGTACATGGTTTCCACAGACCACCTCAAAGTGTATATAGAACAAAAGATTGCCAGAGTAAATAAGCAGACAGCTCTGTCCAGCTAAGATCATCTCTTTTTTTTTCAAGCAAAAGGCAAAACTGTACATGTGGACAGTAGTTTTCACCTTTTTTCAATAATTTTTTTAACCACATGTCTCAAAGCCACACTTTAAATGTTCCACAAACGTCCCTGACAAATAAAGGTAAATTCACAAGCTTTCTCCACCAGTAACCTACAGTAGCATTGAAAGTCTTAATTTCCTACTAAAACGTGGTACCTCCTAAATAAGTAGACGAAAAATTGTCAGGAGCATTTTTTAAATTAAATTACTCTAAGCATTTGTGTAGCAAATTGTTTTCCATTTAAATCAGAAGACAGAGTTTTATTTTCCTGAACATCAATCTCATGCAAATTTTTATCTTGCAACTGTAATCTTGCCACCTGGGAATAGGCTCGAACAGTGACATAGGTAAAGAGAATTATCTGCTTTCAACTGAGATTTTTCTTTGACTTTTTTATAAAAGAAATAACAAACCTTAAAAAGCTAGATCCAAAAGCTGTAAAGCTCCTAGTTCATACAAATTGTGGTGAGGTCAAAATATCAATTGCCCCACAAAATTCATAACCAAATTTTGTTCTTGCATTATTACAAAAACTGAGTTGTTCTACTGACACTGGTTCACTTACATTGTATTATTGCAGTGTTAGTGCATCATTTTGACTTCAAAGATGTATTTTCCTTGATAATTCCACAAATGTGCAATGTGGAATATAAATACAAGTGTAATTCATACAGAACAAGGAATGGGCTGCAATCAAATGGCAGTAAATTATTTTGTCCTATGAGATTCTGCTGAAACCATGAATCACAAGAATAAAATGAATTTCACAAAAGTCACTGCTGTTCTTATGTTCTGCTTGAGTTTTTGTTATTCTAAGTGTTTCAAGAATATTTTAATGTTCAAAATAATATATTTTAAAAGGCCAATTAAACCTTGAAAGAGACGCTTTAGATTAAAAATTATACTTTTTAAAAAGCCACTTGTGCTGGCAATAAGTCAAGTCCAAAAAATGTAAAATCTCGTTTATTCTTCATTGGAAGTGGTAGGAGTTATTTACTTTTTGATATGCTCAAGCTGATGATGGGATTGGAGTCCACCATCAATCCCTGAAAGTTGGAAAGCTCATTTAGTGGTAGCCTGACACAGCACTGATAAATTCCACAAGGCTATGGAGATTTGTAGTTGAAAATTAACTTCAGTTGTACCGTTTTTCTCAGCCCATTGCCTGAACATCACCCCTTCTACACAGTGATACATGCCTCTGCTAGTGACCAGCTGTGAAGCTTTGAACAAGTCGTTGCAGCACAGGCTTTCTGGTTCTTTTTCCTACTTTATATTTTACCTGGTCCAATAAGACTACAGTGCAAAACCCACCTTTTCTACATATTGAAGGAAAAAATCAGTCCAAGAAGACCTTGATTTTGGTTTGATTATCCATTCACAGTCCTACATACAGCCATTTTACCAGTCTTGGGAGGAGCCACTTGTACATTTTGTACATTCTGAAGTTTCTTCTTTCAAAAACCTTTTCTTTTTCTCCCAGCCTGTAACTGTGGAGGAAGAATGTGTGACAGCCAGACTGGAGAATGCCTCGCAGACAGTCCTGAAGTTTCTACTGGCACAGACTGCCCAACCATCAGTAAGAAGATTGTCATGAGAACACCAAACACTAACATCACTCTTGCATTTAGATGCTTACAAATACTAACTTAACAGCTTGGTTCTTCAGTGGACTCAGCACTTTGACCTTGGTCCCACAGGGCACTTAAACATGTGAATATGCACAATGCCCCACTGACTGAGTGTTTAAACATGTTCTCACTTGCTTGACTGAGTAAATGCCTGCTTCCAACTCAGCGATACAGGTTGAACATTTAGGTACAAACTGTGGAGCGGTAGGGAAGTATCATTAAATCCACTTCTAGAGACTTCGACACATAGTGCCTGTAAAAATTATTATTGCCCTAAAAATTTCCATCACAACTTTATCTGTGCAATTGTGGATATAATGTCTTGTTTTCTAGTGGTACATCTAATATAGATTGTTACTGTTGATAATTTGACATATATCCATCAGTCACTTTTTCACTATCATGTCCCCTACTCTAGTAATAGGAGTCCTAGGGATTTTCCAGAAGCACTAAGTTGTAACTATTGGTAACCACTGCATTTTTTAAAAAATGTTACTATAATTATGACTGTGATATAATGAAGACCACGTAGCACACCTGGGTTTCTAAATCAGCTCCCAAGAAGAGGAACCAGAAGTTCCTGGAAGTGCAACCAGAAGGAAAACATTTGGGAGCTGCTGCCGTCAAGAATACAGACTATACAATACCAAGCACAGGTTTCTGTAGGAATTTGTGTTTTGTGTTCACCTAAGTGTCTTGCATTTAGTGGTGGCATCAATGCCACTAAAAAAAAGGTGGTGCTATAAGCATTTAGGAGATACAAGGATATAGTTTGGCACAAGCATATTGCAAACATGTTAGAGCCGTGGTTTTAGAAGTTGCTTTCCTAATCAAATAGGCAGCTAAGACTCCATCTGCTGGACATCCTTATTTCTCATTCTAAATTCTGAATACAGAATTTTGGGTTCTGACAAAATGAAGTTGTTTTTTTTGACCCTCATCTGTTGTTCTTCAGGAAATACAGAATTTTGGGTTCTGACAAAATTAAGTTTTTTTTTTGACCCTCATCTGTTGTTCTTCAGGCCACAAACATGCAGAGCCTCTAGGGAATAGCCAGGAAACACTTCCCCTCTCTCTCCCTACTGATTACAGAGCTGCTGCAGCAGCCTTTCGGAGTGGTCCCATCTGGTGCTGTTCAGCTGGAAGTGTCATGACTGTACTGTGAGACCTTGGAAGTGGGTGGATGAAAGTGAAAGAAAAATGGATATGCAGCTGCATCCATCAATGGCAAAGAGAGAGGACACCAAGAGGGGAAAAGCACTACTGCAAGAATTTAAGATATTTGTCTTTAACTGACACAAAAACTGCAGAAAAATTACACTCTTTATTATCAGGCTGCGATAAATGTATTTGGGATTTGACAGATGACATCCGATTAGCAGTTTTGGCTATCGATGAAAGTAAATCGACTTTACTGAGCATTTCTACAGGTGTTGCAGCTCAAAAGCGCTTGAATGATCTGAACCTCACTACCACCCATCTCCAGGTACAAACATGGATGACATTTTATTTTTAGATGTAATTTTAATCTATGAATTTCCACTCCTGTAAATTTTAATCCTTGCCTGCAGTAGAGAAATAATTTGTTTTCAGATGCACTGACTTTTTTTCCCACACGCTCAGGTGGCAATGTCCAAAAAAAAGAACCATGCTGCACTTTGGACCATCCAAGTTGATGATGCTGCAGATGAAACAAATGATCTCCTGAGAGAGGCAGCAACACTTGAAGAACAGGTTTGTTTATAGCCCCCTGACAGAGCTCTCAGGGTTTGCTGTCTGTCATTTTAGCATGCTGGCATCAGACATTAGTCTAGAATAGTTCCGGTTGGAGAGAACCTACAACAATCATGCAGTCCAACTGCTTGACCTCTTCAGAGCTGACCAAAAAGTTAAAGCATGTGATTAAGGGCATTGTCCAAATGCCTCCTAAACACTGACCACCACTATGTGAAGCCCATTTCATTGTTTGACCACTCTCTCAGCAAATAAATGTTTCCTAACATCTAGTCTGAACCTCTAGGTTTTCCAAAAAAAAAAAAGAGTTGGAGTACCCTGAAAGATAGTTGGGAGAACTTTCTATTTTCTATTTCTAGTTTACCTCAGCTCTGAATTAAAAGCATAAATGACCTATCACATCTTCTTCCCAGAAAAGGAGAGATGTAGGGCCAGTCTGTTGAATGTGGTCGGAGTTTTGCCATCGATCACAAAAAGCCTAAAAGCCTTCCCTGAGGAACTGAGTTCTCACTTACTCTCCTACACATTTGATCAGAGATAGACACACTGCCTTTCTATTTCACAATTTGATTTCTAACTGAGCAAAGTAACCAACCCTAAACTAATTCAGATTGACTAGGGGAGTATTTGTACTGTATCTATTTTATATGTACATTATCATAAAATTAAATCAGCTCCAGACACTTCAAAATACATTATGAAATGGCCAGTTTAAAAGGTTTTTCACATACTCACTGAGATGGGAGCCTGATCAGCACTCAATATATGTTTTAACACAATTGCAGTCATAAATGTGGCATTCATATCCAATTGTCATGCTATAAAATTAAGGTTATCTGCTCTCAGGTCACATAATACTTTCATATCAAGAATATTGATATGGTATTTATTAAGAAATAGGGTTCAGAATTGCTTCTCCTCTATTTTAAAGATACATTATTAAACATCTTTTTGTTGCTTATACGTATATTAGTGAGATACACCACTCCATGTTATTCTCAGAGATAGTCACAGCTGTAGTGGGACTACAGTATATTTCATGCTTATTGCAAAATGCCAGACCTTATATCCATTTACCAATTCTTTCACAAGACAAATTAAAATTATACCTTAGACTGAAACTCAAATACAGAAGCAAGTAGGAGGAAAAAAAACACAAAGAAGAGGAGAAAGTATAGACCGTATAGAGAGACGAAAGGGAAAATTTGGGTTTGCATATTTTCATCAGAACTTCACAAAAAGGATACTGCAGTATTACGTAGACTATGACTGTGTTCAAGAGAGACAGATTTTTCTTTAACTATTGAACACATGGGAGGTTGTTGACACAGGTTTGCTGATTGCTATGAGAGTGACGGGAAAACACGAGCACGAGTGAGGGATGCCTTTAGGGACTTTCAAATTTCTGTATATGTAGAGACTCTCATCCTGAAATTTGCTAAGAACTCAGGGAGGAAAGGGGCTCAGACCCCTCAAGTATCTGCCAAACACTCAGGATCAAGATACATGCTGTTTTACTCTAAGCTCATCCCAAGCAGACTCAGGGAGTTACAGGACATATTTACTTTCATTTAGCAGAAGGATTTGCCTAGAAGTGGTGCATTCATCCTGCATGTGCGGTTTAGATTAGAATCTGCAGCACTCCTGCAGATACAGAGATGTGCACATGAAATGCTCTGAACAGAAGACGCAGCGTATCTCTGCAAAACCTGCTCAAGGCCCTAGCACGTGTTTTCCTTAAGAGTGCCTTGAAGGAGCAAAAAGTTCAATATATTCAGAGTTGTTACTGTGGTCTTTCTTTCACTGTGAGAGCCTGGGGACATTATTTCCCTGCCTTTAGAAGCAATCACAAGTATTCAAGTGGAACAAGCATTAGAAAACCAGGGAGGAATGACCAGAAGAAACACTGAATTTGTTGGTTCAGGTACAGTCAAACTGAAGAATAAGCTAAGAAAACCCCAGATAGAACTGAAGATGACAAAAACGTTATTATACAAATTCACTAAATATTTCTAGAAAACTTAATGCCTTAATGATCCTGCCTATCAGCTACATAGAGGAACATAGGCATGTAAGCTCTGCCAAATTTTCAGAGAATCAGAGAACAGTTTTGGTTGGAAAAGATTTGCAAGATCATCAGGTCCAACCATCAACCTAGCAATGCAAAGTCCACCACTAAACCATGTCACTAAGCACTTTATTTATATATTTTTTAAATACCTCCAGGTAGGTATTTAAAATAGCCTCTTCTAATGCTTGATAACCCTTTTGGTGAAAATTTTTGTTCTAAGATCCAGTCTACACCTCCTCTGATGCAGCTTGAGGCATGTAAGGGAACACAATGGAGAGTATTGCTCCAATGGCTATGCTCATCAGAGTATTTTGCATTGTCATTCTTCATAAATTTAGCAAGTTGCAGAGCTGGAGACCTCACTTGAAGGAGGCACTGATCTAAAAATGGTTATGAGCTTGACACCTTATTCTTCAGTCTACATGCTTACTCAGGGAACACCACACCCAGCAAAACAAGCCAACCTTGCTGAATGCCTAGGAGACTCAGCAGATGGGAGTTTTACAACTGTGCATAATTTATGGCAATTTGATGGCAGCAAATGATGGATAAATATGGGACAGATTTTAATCTCTCACTCTGCAATTCTGAAAATACCGACAAGACAGCCCTTCACTTCAAACACCTCTGTAAATACCACTTTATATGATAAATGGACTCTCACATGCTCATCAGGAGAAAGCAAAATGTGTGTTTACACTGCTCATCCTCACACATGCATATGAATCTGAAAAGAAATCTAATATCTACTCACATGGTTTATTCATAGGGAAATGAAGCATCCAGCAAAGGCCTACTGGTACAGAAGGAAACCATGGAGACCAACAACTGCGCTACTCAGCTTGTGCAGCAGCTCACTAATATGAGGGATAACATTCAAGGTAAATAGATTTCTTTCTGGTTCAGCTCAGTGTCAAGCGTGCATTAATGAAACCTCCAGTAAAAAATGGGATACCACCTGGGCACTTTCGTAAATCAAGGATTTTGCAGGCTGCAATACGATGACAAAGACTTGTCTCTCTTAAAAGATGACTGGCACCGCAGGGTGACTTGGTCTGACACCCAGAATGAGAGCTTCTCTTTCTTTTTTCTCTCTCTTTGAAAGAGCAAAATAATAGATTTATATTAAATATTTCATGCTAATTCAGTTTGTAGCCTTCATTTGTTTGAATAGCTGCTCAAGGTATTTATATAGACTTGTAGGAAAAAAAAAGGGAGTCAGTACCAGATTAGGGGTGGACAGAGCCACAAACACAAGAACAGGATGGGCAATGAGAAGGATGTGTGTCTTACTTGTCAGCAGACTCTTGCAAGTGTGCTTTTCCCATCCTGCTGATAAGTAATTGAGGTTATACGAATAGCTAGACAGATTTTTTTAAAATTCTGCTTTCCCTTTTGAATTCCTGGCAGTCATTTAGGTCTGATTAACTCTAGTGATCACACCCGTGTTATTTGAAATTAATTTTTCGCCTTTTAGCAAACTTGCTGAGTAGGATTGTACTGGTTCATGTAACTTCACACAGATGCTTCTAAAAAGAAAGGATACCAAATAGTAAATAGTTTGTTAATGTACTGCTTCCCCAAGCTCAGTGTAGGAGGCAGTGGCAATTTTCTTTTCAAGCCACTTATTGCTTCTTCTGATCAGAATTACCAGTTGAATTTGGGTCCAGACACATCTACAGAGCATTACAGACTAGCTGTTGTCCTCTTGTTTTGTTTTTTTTTCCTGAAACACAAAAGTAGAAATGGAAAACTGCATTCTCATTTCCTTCTTTTTCCACAAAGAAAGCGCTGCCTCTAGTAAAAGTTAAGGCAGAATTGTAAGCCATAAGGCTAGTGCAGACCATCGGAAATGGTCACAGTGATGCTGTTTCTCAGTACGAGAGGTAAACGTGACAATGAAGATAAAATTCCCAAAAGTAGGAAAAGAGTGAAACCAAGAGCTTTTGCATATCAAAATGTTAGAACAAACTGTCACCTATAGTCCCAATGTCCTGCTTATCTGTCCATATGATGTGAGGGGATGCAGATTTATAAAGCTTGTCCTTGGGCAACATGCTAGAGCAATAAAAGCTTCTGTAGAACTAGAAAAATTTTCAAAACGAAGCTTCTCTTCTGACAGTAAAACCTTTTGCATCTTCAAGAATTTTTACTGTCCTGTGTATCAGAGGATAAATAAAAATAGTTAACACCTTCCCAAGAACAACTGCACTTAAAAAGATTTCCTAGTCAGAGATTTTCATCTTCAGCTGGAATATCTACGACATATCTTCATCACGATGATAACAAAATTAAACCAATTGCAGATCCTTCTTTGGTACCTACAGAAAGCAGTAAAACTCCAAGTGAATGTACCCAGAAATATCCCTGTCCTCTGTACACCTGCACCATGAAAGCCTCCATCTTGCTGTAGAGCACACTGATTTCCTCCAGTTTTTGGCAAAGCCAACAGCATAGAAAAGCTGTATATGGCATCAGAATAGAAAAACTGACTAGCAGTTGAGATTTAATAACCCCTTTTCAATAGAAATACTTGATCCACAGACCTGAGTAGTTCTGTCTTGGAGCAATTATTGCAAGCTGTGTGGCAATTTGTTTAAGAAAGAGTGGTTACATATCTACTATTACCCTTGTTAATACTTTTCTCCACGGGTGCTTCAATCACTGCTTTATTTCAACACAGTTAACATATCCCACCATACAAAAAAGGCAGGCTAAGACCAAGCTTACAAGATATTACATTTGTTCTACCTTCTTCCACCTGTGATGCTAAATCACCATTGACTGACATTTTATTTCTACCACTATTTCTACAGCTGGCGCAAAAGCATAAGCATCAATCTCATTGTATGTCACTATGTGGATCGTTCTTCTGCATTATTAACTGTTTTGAGGCAGGACAGAAACCACAGCAAGCAGACATGTATCTGGTTTGGCATACAAATAGCACAATCAGGTTGAGTTATCGTAGAAGAAGTAACACTCATGACTGTGAATATAAAAAGAGAGGGTTTGTTCATGGAAAAAACAGTTGGAAACAAGCAGCTGAAAATTATTTCCACCATGCCCAAAATTATTCTTCTACAGGGGCCTCATCCCTGTAGAAGGCAAGCCACTCTTTGCTGAAGGGAAGGTTGTGTGCACACAGACTCACAGAATGTTAGGGGCTGGAAGGAACCTCAAAAGATCATCTAGTCTGGCCCCCTACCAGAGCAGGATCACCTACAGTAGGTCACACAGGAATGTGTCCAGACGGGTTTTGAATGTCTCCAGAGAAGGAGACTCCACAACCTCCCTGGGCAGCCTGTTCCACACACGCACGTGCCTGTGCCAGCATGAGAAGGAAAAAGAAATCCACAGAGCCACTGGTCATGAATGGCTACTGCTCAGTATGAGCCTTTAAAAATTTCACTAATGAGCTCAGGAGCCAGCAAGAAACTGCATACAAAGACACTGCCAAAGAATCAGTTGTGCCACAGCTGCATATCTTTGCCAGCTCTGGTTATCTGCAGAAGTAGTGATGGACTCAAGCCAAAGCTACTCACATCACAGGACATAAAAGAGTAGGTGACTGGTATTCAAGTGAGAAGTGGGTAAAGTTTGTAATGCTTATACTGGGGATGGGTAAACTCAATTTCAGCTGCAGGGAAACAACAGAGTATTTTGAACCAAAGCCAAAACCTTAAAATAGCATCTATCCCCAAACCAGCTCGGCAGTATCAGGCCAGAAGCCATATGTTACCTCCTTAGGGTGCCTCAGAATTCTTCGCATAGAAAAAGGGGTTACTCCAGGCTCATTACCATTGTTGCTATTTAATAAACGTAACATTTTTGCGGCACCACTTAAAAACTACAATCGTGGATGAAAGCCCCAGCCTGCTATGCGCCACAGAACCCAGAATAAAATTATGATCCCAGCCTGCAAGAACTGCCAAGACAAGTAATGCACATAGCCCATGCCTACTTGATCTCTTCCTCTTCTGATGAGGCCTCCACATACACCAGAAAGTGTGATTTATTTACAGATTTAATTTGAAGACTGGATGAAACATAATAATTATCTCCTGTAGAGTCGGAAGATAATTAAAACTTTCTTTTGCTCCCAGCATGATCTGGATTTGCAAAAGTAAAAGTACTCCACGGCATTTACTACTCTGTAGCCATGCTGGATTGACCATCTGTTCCTTTTTCCCACAGAAATCGACAGCAAGGCGAAATACTACGCAATCCAACAAGAGATGAGTCCTGAAGAAATTGCCCAGAAACTGCGTATGGCTGAGGAGATGCTGAAAGACATCAAACGCCGAAAGCCTTTCACTAATCAGAGGCAACTTACAGCTGACGAGGAAAATGCAGCAGAGGAGTGTGAGTTTTAAGTCTGTTTTCCATTCACTCACATGTGGATGCAGAGCTGGCAGGGACCAGGCAGCTCTGGCTATAGGGCTGCATGAACGCTGAATGCAGATGCTGCTGCTTCCAAATGCCTGCCCCAAGTCCTGGCTCGGGCTTGCTGCCCCTCATAGCAGAACAGGCAGGAAAATACATGTGTGTCTGTGTGTGCCTGTGCACTGCAGAAACTCAGCAATAACCACTTAGGGAAGGTTCGTGCCAGGGCTGGAACTGTTCATGGGAACTTCTTCTTTCCTCGCTGCCAGCTCTGCCGTGGGCACAGTAAACTCCTGCAGAGAGAGAAGAACTGCTGGGTTGGTAAAGAGTGGCAGCCTGATTCTCATAGCTCAGTGAACATGAGTCAGTACCTCAGGACAATAAGGATTGTCTTCTCCAGAACAGCCTGGTTAGCTGGGACAATGACAAACAAATGAAGAAAAGGAAAGCCAGACCTAGCTTCTTTCAGGAAGAGCTACTTGAGAGGAGGAATTAAAATCAGAGGCATCTTTCCTTTTCAAAAGAAGAGGGAAAATTAAAATCTAAGTTTATGATCACTCGAGTGAGCTTTTAACAAATGTGTTTTAATGTGCCCTGAGTAACAGCAACAGAAATTGTTGCATAGGTAAGGTTTGCCAGAAATCCAACCTTTGAATTAACCAGTGGCCTCTGATTTTTCTCCCAGTGCTACAGCAAGTTGAAGCATTTCACGAGAGGTACAATGACACCAGATCTCTAGTGGCTGATGTGCTGGAGGAGCTCAGCGAGCAGGATGTGAAGCTGTCAGACCTGGAGGAGGCATTAGACCAGGCGCTTGACTATGTTATACAAACAGAGGATATGAATAAGGAAAACACAGCCAGTCTTCAAAGGCGTGAGGTACGATGCAGTACATTTATCGTAACTGTTCTCTGTGAACACTCAATCTCTGCTAGTGCTTAAAATAGTAGATTGGAAACAATTTGGACTCAGGAATCACCACACAAAAAAAAAAATTTCTTGGACTACTCAGCAGGATGAGTTTGACTCTCCAATTCTAAGAAACAAGTTGTGGAGTGCAATGTACTATTATTTATTTATAGAGTGGCAATAAATGACAAGTTTCAGCATGCCATGTCTCAGCAGGCCAAGGAAGAGAGAGATACTAATGTCTAACCTAGGAACATGTATCACAACAAAACCCAAGAAGATTAAAATTCCATGTAGCACGGCTGCTATAAAATTCCATGTAGCATGGCTGCTATAAATATTATGGTGAGAGTGTTTCACCTATTATGTACTGATTTATAATGTGGCAGGACTTCATGCTCACAAAAGTAGTTATACTCTATTAAAACAATTATTTATAAAGGCTCTGCACTGCATTCATGTCCTGGGCTGAGTACATTTATACTTTCTCCTTCAAACCTTTTTAAACAAAACACATCCTCATCTGTATTTTTTTTCAGGAAGAGCAGACAACTGTCCTTGCATCTTTAAGCACAAATCCATTCTCTAACTGCTCCACAACAGATGCCTTTAAATCGAGTTTCCTATTTGCTGGGTGAACAGCTTAGCTATAAGGTTACAGCAGATTTCCCTTATGCTCTTTTCAAATGAATAGTTTCAGTATTTTGAACAAAGGAGAGCTGAGAGGAGACCTGTCCCCTACAGCACTGAAGGGGGCATGTTTGCCTCTAAGTGGTGATATTAGGTTCAAATCCCATCTGGCTGATGAGGAAATTGAATTTTCAGGCCTCTTACCCCACCATACCAAACCTCTATTTTTTCTCATCCCAGCAGTTTTGTGACTCTTTCTCTGTTTCCTTTAGTTTCCTTTAAAGGAATGTCCCACCTAAAACTTTTCATTTATTTTTTCAGAAAATGACAAAGAGTACAATTTGGGTCCATTTGAAGCAAACTTTTTATTTCAACAGATGGGGGGTTTTTTGGATTCTGGAGGAGAGGGGTTTAGGGAGCAATTTTGTGATTTGGAGAATAATCTTGCAAATTCAGGCCAAATAGCATCAGCGGCTGAGTTTTGAATTCTTGAAAATTGCAGCACTAGAAATTCATGCTGACGTGGAAGGTCTAATAACTCAGTAGAGAAGTTTGGCGGACTGTTTTCATGAATTCTTCTACAAGCAGCTTGGGATCCTCATGTACAAAGCCCCTTCTGTTGTTCCATTGTTTCATTCAAAGTGCCAAGCTGCAGCTCATCTCACATTTATTTATTAAGCCTGAAGTGTGTAGTCACAATTGTTTTTAACCAGTTGGATCTTCATTATTCCTCACAATGAAGTCAGATGCTGTACAAAAGAGATTGTTCACATTAGCTTTAGTATTGTCAAGGCAAAGAGATCTCTGTACCACAGATGTAAAAAACTCAAGAAAAATCTAGTCTTCAGATCACTATGAAAAATCCACATTTAATTTATCTCTGCTAGCAGTGCACTGAATAATGCTTCCTTCCAATAACTGCTCATGCTGTAATATAAAATGAAATTAATAAATTAAAAACACCCACATTTCTTTCACAAAGACAAGAAAATGTAAAGAGCTACATTAGAATATGCATCTCTTAGAGACGTCTAGAAAAATCTAGACTTCAAATTTGTGTAAAATCCATTTAATTCATCCCTTCATCTTTTGAATTCACTTTAATAAATTTAACAAAAATGGTAACATTGTATTTTAGCAATACATAGGTGGCTTTGATCTAACTTGATTTTATGTTTTGTAGAAACAACAGGAGAAAATAAAGGAGCAAATAGATGAAGTGAACGACATTCTCCTGAGTGCCACAACTATTTTGGCAGGACCACAAATGGTCAACTCTGAGTTAAGTGAGGTAATAAAGGTAGGTGACTCAGTGACTTGTTTAAATGGTATGTCCTGATTTTTTCAACTTTTAAGTCATGTGTTTAGACTACTAAATAAAAACATCTCCATTTTTATACTGCTTCAATGAAATACTGATGACTAATCCCCCCAAAAAGTATAAATCTCCCTGGATTAAAACCTCTGTAATTACACCTTACTGCCTCAGAATAATAATTGTATTATAGAGACACCTTACTGTAGGCAGAGCTGAATGAAGGATTCTGCTGTAGAGTTCACAGTCATTTCATTACAAGCAGCTGCCAGAAGAGGCTCTGGTAAAAGACTGTACTGTATGTTAAATTCCTTTTAGTGTGCCTGCAAATGAGAATAGGAGAAGGCTAAAGATCCCAGATATCCATATTAAAACAGGCTACTGTTATGAAATCTTCTTCTGGAACTGTATATCCAGTGTTTTCAAGGAGACAAGGCGTTGTAGGAAAAGTTTAGAAATTTTAGGGGTTTGGGCTTTCTACGAAAAAAAAAAAAGAAAATTAAGAAAATACAACTGGGGTTTTGTTAACTAAAATGCTTATCAAAGGTGCTTTTGTTTTTCATGTTTTATTTTAAAATTTTAAGATAATTTAAGACAGATAAAAATTCTCCACAAACATTAATTTTGGTCATAGTTGCCCACTTCTTTTTTTAACACAAAAACAAATATCAAAAGTCATTTTTCTCTTTGAAAAAGTAATTTGACAAAACAGAAAGAAGAGAGCTTGCTTTATAACCATCTCTGGGTGATCAAGCAATATGATTGTTTTCTTCTTCTTCTGTATTTTGTGCAAAACAAATTGCTGCAACTTATCATTTTGGGTCACCCACTCCTGTGGATAAATTTACACGTAGGGGACATTCACACTGCAGGGAGGGAAGTAGTATGCGAACATCATACATCTTCCCTCTTCATCAGCAATAAGTATTTTCATACTTTGCTCATTCATCCTTTTTGTCTCCATTTCATTCTTTTTTTAGTATCTTTTGAGGCCAAACTTATAATCCTCAAACATTTCACCAATTTGGTGTATTGCAGAGAAGGTGAAGGCAGGCCCATTTAGTCGCCCTCACAAATATTTTGTATAAGGAAGCAGTATGGCTAAGGCAAAGGCATACAACTTCTCTTTGCCTAAACATACATGTAGGTAGTATTTAGCTGGACAGATTTAAAATTAAACTAACCCAAGATGTCTCAGTATGAGGGTTGTCTCTGTGCAAGGAGAAAGAAAGAGGCCAGGGCCCATTTTCCATGGTGTGGCACAGGTCACAGACATACACCTAAACCCTCTGCCCCTCTCCAAATTGCCCCCAGGGCACAGGCACTGCCTCACACCATTTCCCAAGGAGGCAGGTTTGGGAAAGCAGTAGCTGGCCAGGGACAAACCAGTGCCAGGTCCTGAGCCATAACAAAGTGATGCACAAGCGTGACCACCACAGCATTACTGACTTTACTTGTATAGATATAATTTAGAAGTCCCAAAATCTAATTTCTGACCTGCAGTCTTCACAGAGAAGAGATAAAAAAAAAATAAAATATTTTTGAGTCCCATCTCCCAATTTAAGAAGAGTCACGATGAGGGGATTTTTGCAGAGATCTGTTTTGATTACTTCACCTAAGATAGTACTTCACACAAAAGATAGTAAGACACTTTTCAGCTGTCTTTTGCATTTTATAAACATATCTCTAATACATTTTCAAGGGATTACTGGTATTTTGGTTGATTTTATTTGTCTGCATTTGTCTTGCCATACTGACATTCATAGGACAGACTCTTTCAGATCTTTCTTCTTTTTGATCTGTAAAAGATATAACAGAAAACATTATAACCATATAGAGAGTGAAATAAAACATAATAATAAAAATACAGACTTGGGTTTTTTACAATTTTCATCTTCTTTCCTTCCTTCCATATTTTGTTCAGAATGCGTCAGGGTTCTACGCAGAAATAGATGGAGCGAAAAAGGAATTGCAAGAAAAACTAGCCAATCTGTCTCTGTTTGATGATGATTTGGTGGAAAAGGCTATGGATCATGCACACAACTTAAGAAGACTTGCTGATGAGCTCGACCGGTAAAATCTAACTTCAGCAGACTCTGTTCATACAAGTGCTACTGACTGAACAGCTGGATGAACTAAGAGACAAGCAGAAACACAGCGACTTTAAATATGCTGTCTGTAAATCAGCACTAAACAAATCACTGTTAAGTCATGTATGAAAGGACTTGTCATGGTCCAAAGGGAACAGCTGAAATTGAGCTGGGCAAAATCTAGTAATCTTTTCAAAGAACAAAAATGTATCTTACATGACATTTCTCCCTTTTTCAATTTGACATGTTCTTCTCTTCCCATAGCAAGAGAATAGGAAATGTAGATTATCGAAAATTAAAGCAACACAGGCAGATTAAATAGGGTTCCAGAAACAGCTCATGTCAGCAAGTTCATTCACATTAAAAAATGTTTAACACTATGGGCCCAAAAATGGGCTTTGGGACAATTTTTGTACAAGAACTGGATTACGGACATAGTAGTTCCTACATTCTATATGTTGTGTCCCAGTGCAACTAGCCCAAAAATTTACTGCAAGTCTTCCTATTTTGCTGGAAGATACTAAATGCATCAACTTTCCTCCAATTTACTAAAAAGTCACTTCCAGACACATTTGAAATGCAACTACATTTACCTATGGAAAAATCACTGCTGCAAATGAATTTTTAAATAATATATTTCCCTAAATTCTACCTTAAGTAACATCATGGACATATGCTTTTGGACAATAAACCTGAAAAAACTCTTGAAATACATTATCTAAATAACAGTTGTTTCTTAATATTAGTATGCCCTAGATAGGAGATTAAAATAGAGAAAAAAAAATGACAGATGGTTTTCTTTTGTATAATTGTATAAAGCTGACATCTAAAACTGTGCTCTGTAATGCCACACAAACTGCAGACAGCCTAAAAATCAAACAATATGTTCAGTCTGATATCAGCTAACTGGGAGCAGTAGAATCACTTGAAAGAAAATACCCCATATGTCTAGCCTTCATCCTTTACCAAGATAATTTAAAAATTACTACCAAGTCCAACACATTAGGAATTTAACAGAAAGCATTTTTATTTATTGAGAAGATTGTCTTGCAGTGAAATTTTAATCCTTTCAAACATTTAGCCTGTCTTCAAATAATTTTGCTTTTATATGTTTACTTTATAAGACTGTTAGGCTTCTATGTGGTAGTTTCTTACTTAGGATATAGCAGGGAATTCTTGCAACAACACTTAATCTGGAAACTTAGTAGTCCCTCAGTGTGCAAATACTTTGACATGAACACTTGCACATGTAAATATATGCACATTTAGAGCCTATACCTAAAATAAATCTCACACATACTCTGAAATCTGTTTACCACAAAATATTAAAAATTAATATTTATTCAAAGTTACCAGCAGCTGAAGTTTGAGCTCTGAATCAACTGTTTGGAATATCCCCTGGGGATCAGTTATCATCTAGTATGCAAATCAAGCTCTACCATGCCAGCAAAGCTATCTTATGTTTTTTAAAATCTAACTTTTTTGCAAAGTTTCATGACCACAGGCAGTTCTTCGTCTGATCCTTCCTCTTTTCCTATGTACTTTTCGAAAAGTAGATACCCAGTGGTAGCCCAGTGATACAGCTGCCCTGATCAGTGGCGTACAGGGGTCTTTCCATCCATGGCCAGTATTTATTGGTAAAGGACAACCAATAGATCTGTTATTCTGTTAATTTATGGAATATCTCATCGAGATTAAAAAAAAAAAAAACGATAAAAGCCCAGTAGTCATTTATTGGTTGTCACATAGACATTAATGGCAAAATTCCCAGAGTTAAACCACTGAGAAGTACCTTCTATCCACGTAATTTTCACCTGCTTCACATTAACATAAATGGTCATACACAATGAAGAGAGAACTATTTAAGCGAAGTATATTTACATAGTCAGAACTCAGAGAATGTTAAGAAATTTCAGCAATATGAAATTATTTTGATTCAGTTTGATTTCTTCACTCTTCTACTCTCTTTTTAACAGGAATTTGTATGGTGTTGATACAAATGGTTTGGTACAAAGGGCAATAAATGCTTCCAATGTGCATGAAAACATTGCCCATTTTATTGAAGAAGCTAATAAAGCTGCATTACTGGCACTGAACACCACAAACCGAGTCAATGATGTAAGTAATTTTCATAATATCAGCTTTTACTTTGCAATGCTTCAGGGACTTCAGACATCGAAATACAAAAAAAACAAGATTTGGCTTAAATGTCAGTACTGAACTTCTCATTGCATATTTTGCCTCATCTATTCTTTCTTGAATTAAATCCTAGATGGTTAATTACTCTGCCAGCCTAAAAGCCCCTAGTATCAGAAAAGACATAATAATTTTTTTTGTCCCTAAGTATAGGGTGATGCTGCTTTGTTTTGTGACTTAAATTGAGGCATTTCTGTAAAAGTCAAGACAACTCCATGACCCTATTAAGAATATGAGCTGGCATTTAGTGCTCGACTCCTCTTATTCCACACAGCATCATGTGGTAGAAATGAGGGCCAAGACATCCAATCCAAGATTCACAGTTTCTCGTAGAAAGTCAGGTCAAAATGGGGCAAATACCCCACTCAGGTAATTACTGCAGGGATGAGGATGCTAATTTTGTTCCCAGGGAGCTGTGGGATTTTGAGTCCAGCCCCCCACTTCCAGCATGCTACTGGGAGCAAGGCAGGTCCTCAGGCTGCACAAGCATTCATCACCCACCTCAGTAGAAATAAGCAATCGTAGTGCCTAACTGACATGTAGCATGAGTATCTCATTGACTGTGATGGAGGTGATGAATCAGGATTTCTGTGCTTCCTGCATCTTTGTTATTCAGTGCTGCTGTCTGGAAAAGCATACATCTCTCTAAACTTTAATTGCAGTCTACAGAAAATTTGCTTTTCAGAATTTTTTTCTTCCAATCCAACTGACAATCTTAAATACTAACAGAGAAAATGAAATTGCGGTGACTTTGAAGTTGCATTTATATGGAGTAATGTGTTGTCCACAATGACACACAATAAAGAGGAACTTTTGATAAGCATTTTCCTGACTTTCTTTTTTGGAATGTACTTGTAGGCTGCAGTTGGAATTGATACTCAGATCACTTACCATAAAGGCAAAAGTGAAGAACTTCTCAACCGAGCCTTGGAGCTACAAAGGACAGCAGATTACAGTAAATATCCACAATTTCTACTT
The DNA here is from genome assembly GCF_000703405.1 of Apaloderma vittatum. NCBI lineage: Eukaryota > Metazoa > Chordata > Aves > Trogoniformes > Trogonidae > Apaloderma > Apaloderma vittatum. The sequence continues at coordinate 26,673 of NW_009701978.1, forward strand.
TCCCAGTCAGTTTGTAAACATTCATGTCAAAAGTTTTTAAAAGCATATGACTAAGGCTGAACCACTGCTGTAACAAAATAGTGTATGGATTGAAGTTACCACACATAGTACATGGAACAGCCAGAGGCACAGTTTGAGCAGCTCATGTGTTATCAACCGAACAGATGCTGCAAGTTTATTTTATTCACAAAAGGACCATTTCACTTACAGCCAGTGTTTAAATGTGTGAGCCTGCAAACAGTTGTTCACAAGTAAATATACTCAATCAAGTAGTTCTACCAAAATCAATTCACAACAGTTTAAGTGTTCAGAAAGCCGGATTTCACAAGTGGAGGATAATAATAAAGGATTTGGGCCTGTCTTTACTGAAAATGAAAGAAAGCTTTAAAATTACAGAAATCACCTCTTAATTTTTCAGGACCTTAAAACTTTTTAGGTATACTTGTTGCAGCTATTATCGGTGGTTCTGGCAAAGCAAAAAAGAGATAGTACTGCCTGAAACACAGGTCTCCAGATTTTTCTAAGACACACTGTATCAAGCAAATAATGTCTGGGAGCTGCAAAGTTGCTTTCTCCTTCAAATTATGCAAAGCCAAGCTAGTATGCCCTATACTAAAAGGGCCACAGTATGCTACCTGCAGTGTATTAAATGCTTGATTACACACCTCCACAGAATAAAATTTACCTTTTTAAATGCCACTTCCATGCCACTCAACTATACCTCCTATCTTCTCCCCACAGGTAATGATTTAAACACTGCAGACACTAGTTGGCGTGTTAATGGCACTCTTGCGAGAATGAATGTTCTGCAAAACCAACTGATGAGAGCCATCACAAAAATGCAATCACCAGAGACAGGTTGTAAGAGGACCTTCATCTTTGTGATGCCTTATTTTCATGCCTTGTATTCAGCAGTTATACCTGAACGTGTTCAAAGTTGACATGGTGAAGATTCCTTCATTAACTTTAAGTAAAAATGGTTGGGGTTTACTGCCAAGGCATTATTGTATGCAAAATGCCACAAAATAGGCGAATACAGTAGTTGGTAACTCAAAAAAAATAAAACTCCCAAAATGCCGGGTACAAAAAAACAAAACCACTTCAGTGTCTTAGGTTTCTTTCCTTTGAAAATAACTTTCATGAAAAATATTTGACAAATACATGCATTATATTTTAAAAACTTGATGAAAAACAATGTATTTTTTCATCTCTGTTCCAACTTCCTCAGTTAAATAACACCTGTCAAAATCCAAGGACACTGAAAATTTCTAACACTCTAGAATGGAAATGAGAATTTGTTAAATTTTAAGAATTAATAAAACTGTAGACCAACCACAGGAAGTTTTGAATATTCCCTGTGGAAATAAAGGGAAAACCAAGCAAGGTCGGGTCCCCACTCTGCAGAAGATAAAATCCTCTTAGCCCTCACCACTTAGAAAGTGCTGGTTGTAGCTTGCTTGAATCTTTGACAGAGTGTGTTTCTTCTCACCCTCTATTTATTTTGTAGTGGAAGCCAGAGAGCGTTTGGAGCAAGCTAAACTGAAGACTGCAGAGGCTGTAAGTGCTACCATGACAGTAACACAAGCTACGACCCCCATGGATGAGAATGTGAGGTTGTGGTCTCAAAATCTGCAAGATTTCCAACACAATTCAGTGGCATATGACAGTGCTGTGCATTCAGCTGGGGACACAGGTATGGTGACCTAAATTTTACCATTCCTTAGCACAAAAACATCAGGGAATCATCACAACATCTGACTGTATGAATTGTTTACATTGCATATTCATTGCATATAATCTTCTAGCATTTTACTTCCATGAATCCGTTTCAAAAATTAACAGTTGTCTAGAGACTTGACTATCCTTTAAAACTTTTACATACTTGGGCATCCCGAAAATGACTTAAACACTTAAGGGGTGAAGTCTTATTGGCTTCTAAGTCATTTTTATCAGGGTACCTGGGTCATGTTGAATGGCAGAGAGCTTGTTTAAATACTTTTTGCTATTATGACTGGCGGTTTAGTTATTCTTTTTAACACTGGGAGGCATTTAAAACCAGGGCCCTTTTGTCCTCAGTAGTACAAACATGGAGGAGAAATGGACCCTGACTTGATGAGCTTGTAGTATAAACAAAGATAAAGAGGATTAGGGAGGAAATAAAATGTTTAAGCAGGGTGATTGCTGGAGAAGCTTGTAAATATCACATTAATTCCACTTTTATTATGGGGGGGGAGGAGGAAGAGTAAAAATTGGAAGATTTGTTATGAAAAATTTAAAATAAATAGAAGGACAGAAGAAAAATTGAGGCAGGCCACAAAAAAAAAAAATTAAGAGGATGGAAAAGTGGCAAAAGACGCCGGTCGAGCAAAGCTGAAATGAGTGACTGGTAAAAGAAGGAAAAGAGCAATTAGAATAGAAAAGCATCAACTTAGACGTATTAGGAAGAAAAAATTGCTGACAAGAACCACTATTTGTTGCTTGATGCACTCCTGACTGTGCTCAGGAGACTCACAAATCCCAGGTTATTCATGGCTAGGAAAGCTGGAAATCCAGAACAAGAAATTTCCTGCATTCATTTGATGATATGTACCACCAGCTGCAGCACTGTTCAGTGATGTCTTGCCTCCTGAAATTGCCTCAGAAAAAGTCCCTAACTCTATCGACTCTACCTTCAGAAAGTGTGAATCTCAGACATACTGCCCAAAATACCTTCTCCTTCTGTCAGGAGCTTTCTAACTAGAGCGACATCTTACTGCAGGTGGTGTTATGAGTACCAAACATAACAGTGCTTCTAGTGCCACAAAGCTGCACTCTTCCCTCTAGACCAGGAAAGCCCAAGGGTCACGTTATTTCCAGAATTCTGGAATGTATAAGACCCTCACACTAATATTTTTGGTTGAGTGCTCCCAAAAACTGGTATAGAAGTGGTTCCTTCCACATGAAAAAATGCAGTATTCTTCAATATCATGACTTCTGGCTTTGGAACTGGAGGCAACTCACATTTTTCTGAACTCTTCATCCAAAGGAAACACTGAGCCGCTCCCTCTCTGCTCAGGAAATCTCACTGCTGGTCACTGCATAGAGCCTCACAAGGGTGTAGTTAATACAACAGTAGTTGTATTGCATTGCTGTAAAATGTTTTTGATCACCAGAGAGCACAGTTAAACTGTGGGCCACTGGCTCCAACTCCCATTTAAAATAATATACATGTGGATATTAATGGCATCCATGAAAGGAATCATATGAGTAAAAATATCTAAGAGAAACAGTCTGCTACAGTTTACACATGAAAGATTTTGGTTTTAGCCACCTTCATGCTTGATTTGCATTTAACATTCACCAGTGCCAACTTAGTAGATAATGCAGCAACACAAACTGCATTTGGCTCTTCATGCTCAAAATGTCAGTAGACATTCAGAATTCAAAAAAAAAAACAACCTGCTCATACTAGATGTTCTACTGGAATAAATATTTTCAGCAGCATTTGAGAGGCTCCATAAGAGTGGATAGGCCTAAGATAGCCCAGGTCCCTTGGTTATGTTCCCAAGAAGTGATGCATGGTACATGCAGCATGAGTTGTAAAGAACAGCTCAGCTCGTAAGTGACGTGCCTGGCAAAAATATCTTCTTCTGTGATAGTGGGTTTGTAGGTAGGGAGTCTCCTTGGAAGTACTGGGATCACATCAGAGTGTCTGGAGGACCTGCTCACCACACGCTAACTGTCTGAGAGATGCTAATATGTAAACTACAGTAATGTGTGCCCTACTACATTTGCAGAGGCAGCTTTTGCGTGACATTTTTGGTCTGAAGGCATGGATTATTTTTTAAGTCATGATGATTTTTTTGTCAGAAAAGTCAGGTGAGAATAGTTGGGATGACAAATCAGTGCTACAAAGGAGGCTGGAATGGGTAGTGCTTGTCAGATGTGACTGGGATTCACAGCCTGGGAAAACATATGTAGACATCCTGGGACACAGGGGAGTATTCTCAGGTCAGCGTCATATGTTGTGAGGAGAGGTTGATCTGGCAGGAGGAATGTCCGTGAAAGTCGAAAAGAAAGCCGCAGAAAAAGTTCATACAGGTGTCTGAAACACCTGAACACCTGATCATCATGCCAATAACACCACCATGGCAGCTGAAACCTCTAAGCTGAAATGTCTGGATTGCCTTTGAAGAAATCTTGCACTTCATTTTTTGGAAAGGTGAGAGTGTGTTTTGGCTGTAACATCAGTGGTTTTCTGGGGTGAAGACAAATTTAAAGGTTCATGTACAATACAGCCCAAGTGCCCAGTTCAAATTGTCACCATTGTGCAGGGAACTGGTGGGTTTCAGCAGAGAGGATGAAGGAGAGTTTAGGAAGAAAAAGACTGAAAGAGAAAGTGTCTGGAAAGTTATAATCAAGGTATTTTCTCCCTCACACTTTCCCTTGAGTTCATTTTTGTATTTTATCACAAGGTAAGACTAGTTTTCCCTTTTCACTCTCACCTTTATCCCAATATGAAGGTGAACTATGCAGTAAAATAAAAATTCAGTGTTCATCTGTGTTGAATAATACAACTATAAAGGACATGAGGAATAGTTTTATAGTGAGTTTTTATAATAGTACTAGTAGTAATAGATGTTAGTTTTGTGTTTTCATGTTATAGTTGTGTTTCAAGTTTAATGCCTTGAATTTCAAATGGTTGAAAAGACAGTTTTTCAAGATATCAGACATAATATCATTCAGTTGCTGATTATTAAAAAAAAAAGTGGTTGAAATTTGCTGAATCACTTTCTGAGCCTGTATTTTTTTTTACTTTAAGAATAATGAGGGCTTTTTTCATTGCAGTAGAACATTCATTTCAAAAGGCAGAGAAAACTTTCTCTGAGTTTGTTATACTAAAACTTTTAATGCATCCTGGAATTACTGTGTTACCCAGAATTTATTGTAGATTTTTGAAGGTTTGATAAAATATTGGGTTTTTAGTGAACAGAAAGCTCTAGAGAGAATATCTGACTACTGACCTCCAGCACATATGGTTTTCCAGGACTTAATTGGGATAACTGGGAAGCCTAAAGCTCTATATGTCCCATTCCAACACTGAACTTGGAAAGTAAAACACAAGTGAAAAGACCTAAGCAGAGAAGGGGGAGGACTGTAGCAAATAGAGCTTTTCACTCTACTCAAAGACAAGCAGGACTTGGAGGAGTCCATGAGATCTTCTCATACTCTGGGTTGCTCCAAATGAGCCTGAGAGCTGCTTCAGTCTTTAGTCAACACAGAACTGAAGAAAAGTGATTGGAGGCAATTCTCCCTTCTTTCCTTTCTATACAGTCTCAGTACCTCCTGAGATGTACTCTACTTGTCTCTCTGCTGTCTTATCAGAAAAGAGTAAAAATACGAGAAGAACACAAAAGCAGGGAGATTCAAGTTGTCAGCCCCTAAAATATAATTTCAAACCCTACAAATCTAGTCTTAACCTTTATAGTGAATCCATGTCATTCAAAATTAACTATGAATACTGGAACTTTCTTACATGCACATAGCTTGTGGCTAAAATTGCATTTCATTATACACAGCTAGTTGTACCTACACCTAATTAAAAATGAAAAATGATGTGATGTGTGAATATCCTTCAAAGGGCAGAATGTCATTGGAATCTGATGTGATTAAACTGGATTATAATTAGGGGTAGTTATTCTTCTTCCTCAGTAATTTTTCTGCCTGCTTATCTTTCTGAGAAAGGACTTCTCTCCCTTTGAACACCACAAAGCACCTGCATTTCCTTTTGATAACAATTCTAGTTGCATGTGTACCAGAAGACACAGCAGTGACAGACCAAAGGTCTGGAACTCTGATACATGAAGCCTGGCAGATGTAGGTAGGAAAGCTGAAGAAGTGACCACTCATAAGTGCTGGGGCAGATAGTAAGCACAATTTAGGTGCACATGCATCATCAGCTAAGGCTTTTTAGTGTTGTACAGTACAGGCTTGTTACCACAGTCCAAAAGGAGAGGTGTTTCAGCTAGCAGAGTGGGCTGTGAACCCCACACACTCATGTCACCTGTGCAGCTGTTGCTGTTATCCGGGTGATAACTTTTGGGAGAGATGCACAGCTGATAGCTGAGGGAAACAACCTATTCCTCTCCCCTAAACTGAAGAGCTCATGAGCCATATCTCCTAGATGCAGCTCTACCAGGTCAGCTACAGATATCCAGCAAGATGCTGAAGTAATAATCCTTCTGCTTCAGTTGACATATCTGTAAAATTTGATTTAACATTTATTTGCCTTGAAGGAAGATTAAAAGGTTAAAATTATTAACATTTGCAAAGCTCCTTGAGGAAAGTATTTACATAAGTACACCACCATGGTAGTACCTAGGAGTCACAAGAAAAAGTGTTCTCCTTTGTGCAAACTTCTTTCCTAAAACTTTTGCAATACTGGGTTCTGATAAACCACTACATTTTCTGAAATCACTGCCTTTCACACACCACAGTTAGGACTTGTTCTTAAAGGAGGAGGAGAGAGGTGAGTTAACCTAAGAGGGTAAGCAGGAGTTTTCCTGATGTTTAAAAAACGGGGAGGGGGAAAGCTGTAACTTCTTTTTTCACTGCAGTGAAGAAGCTTACAGAAGTCTTTCCTCAACTCCTGGACAAACTGCACAGAGTAGAACAGAAGGCACCAGCGAACAATATTTCTTCCAGCATTCAGCGGATCAGAGATTTAATCGCTCAAACCAGGAGCGTTGCAAGCAAGGTAAAATTTTTGGATGGGACTTATAGTCATCAAAATCTTTACAGTTGCTATTTGCAAGTAATCAACATTTCCCTGGTATTCATGGTAGACTATTGCTACTGCAGTAGCAACTTTAATTATGTATTCGGCACAGTGTTAAAGATGGCCACAATAACAAAACCATTTAAAGCTAAAACGTATAGGGCATTACTTACAAGCAGTAATAATTACAGCAATTTAATGGAAACTTTTCTGAGATTGCAGTATTTCTTTTTTTTTCTTTTGAATTAATTTTCTGCAGGGTAAGAGAGTCTTTGGCTCACATATCCTTAAGAGAGAAAAAACACTTCCGTTATCATGCATAAATTATGAGAGATTTTTCTGTAAGAAGAACATTGAGGTCAAAAATTAAAACAGAACATTTGAATTAATTCAGAGAAATCAAAAATTCAGTGCATTATTGTATATTCAGAATGCTGGAAGATGCTGTCCACATATATTACTTCAAAAAAAGAAAAGGAAAAGTCAGTATGTGCACAGTGCTTGACTATTCCTAAAAGATATTTCATCATTCAGACAAATGGCACTTAAACTTGAAAACATTATTTCAGATATGTTGAAGGCATTTTGAACTAAAATGAACATGTTTAAAAATTTTATTAGCATCTCGTATATTACTGTAAGTTCAATAATGTAACAGGGTTACTTATGAACAGAAAAGAAGTAAATTATGGGTAGAAGTTTTATAGCTATGTAAGAATTTCATTATGTGCCATACATAACAATGTAGCCCTGATTCAACTAAGTACACTTCTATGTGCCACCAAAATTTAATTTACTTTATGAATATGCTTAAGCACAGTTAATTATAAGCTTTAATTAATTTTCAGTTTAATTTCCTTCATCTTCTTTACAGTGTCTTCCAGAAGCTTTTGTTATAAACATACAATTTTGCATGGCAAACATATAAGTGCCAATTCTGCATCTGCAATAAGCAAGGCTGCTGGCTAACTATTCTTACACATTTGCCTCAAGTAATGTCCCCAGGCAGCAATAATGTGTCTCACTTAGCACACTTGCAACTGCAGGTCCAAGTTTCCATGATGTTTGGAGGCCAATCAGCTGTTGAAGTCAATCCAAAGATCAATGTGGAGGAACTGAAATCTTTCACTTCCATGAGCTTGTACATAAAGTTTCAGAACGACAACCCACAACTGGCAGCATCTCCAGACAGATTTATTTTGTACCTCGGAAACAAAAATGTAAGAGAATAATACAGTCAGTTCTTATATATAGAAAAAAAAATTGAAATGGGTTTGAAGTTTATTTGCACTTGTTTTTTCCTCACAGTTTCTCCCTGTTTCAAAATAAAAGGTATCTACTATATGAATGTTATTGATTTTGTGGCAAGCAAAGAGCAAGGGTTACCAAGATCCTTGTCCTTAAAGATTCTCACCTCAAATAACGACGGATTCCCTCCAAGAAGCAAATTAGACTGCTGATGCAGCATGCTGCTGGCATTGGCACTGCTGTGAGCCACACTTGCTATCTCCACTGCTGGTACTGAGGTGCTCTGAAGCAGTTAATGTCACCCACCTGACTTTTGGGGGCCATATTTTAATCAAGTTTATGCTATTCGTGTCAATTCGAAATCTCTGAGGTCACAGTGCCACAATATAAGCAGGTTTCTTTGCCTGTGGCTTGTGCTGCTATTGTACACTCTGTACATCACTGCTTTGAAACTCCTAGAAAGGGCATATACTCTCACCACCTGTAAGTGTTGTGAAATAATCATCCTTTAAATTATGGTTCCCAAAGGAAAAAAATCACATCTCATAACTCCGGTATAATCCTGGCAAACTGTTATTTGGGAAGAGTAAAGAGGCAGGCTTTTCAGAAGAATATCTACTGAATATAAATCAAGTGAAACTGCTCTTGGAAGAATATTTAATTGCAGCATAATACCTAGGATTTAGACAAATGTTTCTTCCTATTTTCCGCACGTGACAGAGCACATTGAATACTTATTAAGAGCTTTCCATTGAACATGACCAACTTATGGTCAGAACACATCTCATGATCTTGCATCTACTTCAGTCAAAATGGATATAAAGTGAAACACCAGACATTTTATGTACAGTTTTATCTGATGAGAGCAATTAGAGAATGAAGCTTTTGTTTATTAGTTATATTTAAAGATGTCATTTAATCTATCAAAGCCCATGCTTTGCTAATGTTCTCCAGTAAATCTCTTTCAGTGTTGCAACTCTGACATCCTTCTCCATTGGTGTTTTAGGCAAAAAGTTATATTGGTCTTGCAATTAAAAATGACAACCTTGTGTACATTTACAATCTGGGGGGCCAAGATGTGGAGATACCTCTGGATGCCAAGCCAGTCAGTACTTGGCCTTCTTACTTCAGCATCATCAAAATTGAAAGGTAAAGTGATAATGTACATTTCCACAAAATCAAACAGTTAATAGAAAAGAAAAATCAAACAGAAAAGTCTGGGTCAGAACTGCTAATCAGGAGTCTTTATGGCCTAATGCTGAAATAAATGTTAATTCTCTGCTTTTAGAAAGCCAGAACCCAAGGGCCACAGGGGGAAAGAGAAAGTGTCTGTAGTTGTTCTCCTCCTTTTCTCACTGAGAACCAGGCTTCTAGTGAGGAAATAAAAACTCTTCCTGGAGTTGGAGGCTTGCTTGTTCTTTTTTAAGCCTAGCTAACACAAAACTCTCTTCTCTTACAATTGCCTCCTACAGGATTGGAAGACATGGCAAAGTGTTTTTAACTGTGCCCAGTCTTAGTAGCACAGATGAGGAAAAATTCATCAAAAATGGAGAGGTTCTTGGTCCTGGCTCTCTCCTGAATTTGGAACCAGAAAATGCTGTTTTCTACGTTGGTGGAGTGCCTCCAGACTTCAGGGTTGGTCAGATAAATATTCTTGGATTCACGGAATTACTGTCTCTCTGCTCCTTTAGGAATAGACACCTCACATTTTCATTTACATATAGTCTTATTTGCTAAAAGCTTTTGCCTTTTCCTCCCTCTTATATACTTTGTAAATATGAAATGTACCACTTAACCATTAGCAGTCCTATATTTAACATAATTAAACAGAATAGCAGAAGAAACAAATAAAAACAAAAGAAACACAATCATGTATCAAATGTATCAGTTCTGCAGATAAGAATAGCAATTTCTGTTACAACTACACATATTCTGCATTGCTGTATCATCATTAGTATTATAGCATAAGCAAAACAGAATAATGAGAAGCCAAGGAAAAGTTACTGGGAGTGATCAGACTCTGATGTACAACTTGTTTTGTTAACATCACACCTGTTATTTTAATATTTAAATAAGTATCCAGTAGCTCTGTCATATTTATTCTTTTGTATTTTTCCCCTCACCAGTGTGGCTATTTAAATTTCATTAGTAGTGACTTTTTGTAAAAAGGAGTTCCTATATCCTGCGAACTGTTCAAAATCATACCTAATGAGGATTAGCCACTGATACAGACTTTGAACCCAAGTCTCCTGAGTTTAAAGAGTTCTCTTATTTCTCTCTCTTTTGTCATGATATGAAGTTATTTTCTGTCAGTGAAGGATAGCTATACTTTAGATATGAAATATCTACTGAGAGATTCAATTACATTGAGTAAGATCTATGATGAGTAAAATCTTAACCCTTTCAAAGTGCACTCTCTTCAAAACTACAAATGAAGTTTTTGTTTGCAGTTGCTTTACCTGGCCTGTTGTTCCCACCGTGAGACCATTTACATGTTCCATTTTAACTTAGAGCAGCAGAGTGCCCGTATCATGATAAGCACTGTGAAGACTATTCCAAGGTTGCGTCATCTCATTTGTTTCAAAACACGAAGAGCAGAGATTCAAATTGACACCGGGCACAAATGATTTTGTGAGAAAAGTGTGACCTTTCTCCTTTTACTTTTCGTTGCCCTCTGCACAGCTCCCTCCTAGCTTAAATCTTCCTGGCTTCATCGGCTGCCTGGAACTGGCTACCCTGAACGATGAGGTGATCAGCCTGTACAACTTCAAGCACGTCTATAACATCGACACCACCACATCGCCACCTTGTGCCAGGTAGGGGACAGTCCCAACGTCACTCTGCTGCTCTGATTTGTTGCAAGTACCAGTCCTGGTGATTCATTCCTGGTTTAAATTACAAACGTGAAGGTGATATTGAGTTGTCCAGAAGCAACTTTTAACTCCTAGTTGTGTCAACGAGTGGAACTTACATATATACAGGATGATGATCCTTATGGGTCCTTTCCAGCTTGAGATATTCTATAATTTGCTGTTGTCTCTATTAAAAATTCTCTCATAACTTTTCCCATGCCGTAGAAAGGGAAACTACTGTGTTAGCTGGGGCATGGTCCAGGCTCCTTCTATACCTCTGCTGCTCACCTAGGACACGAGTGCTCCTTACTCGAATCCGCAATCGAATGCCGCAAGCGTTAGAGCCACATCCAGTTAGGTCCAGTGAGCCTGGTAAACCTAAGAGCAGTCCCACTGCCAGCTAGCAAAACTAGTTACTGCTTCTGCCATACACTCTTAAACCCACATCAAAAATTCCCCAGATAAGCCATTCACAAACTGGGAAACCCAGCCTCAAAGGCAGAAGTGAAATCAACCGCAGCATTTGCTTAGCACAGACCTTAGCAGGTATTTTGTTCATACAACAGGCAGCAATGGTAGAATCTCTCTGTACAAAGAAGACGGGGGAAACTTGCAGCTCTCATTGGGAAGAAATGCAGGAGGTGTTGGGACAGAGCAAATCATCACTTCCCACGCCATTCCCGAAGGGAGTACGAGCTGCTGTTCTCCAGGACAGTGCGCGCAGACTGCTCTCAGGCTCCCCAGCAGAGCCTGTGCTTGGCTAAAGGCCTCAGAGAATACAAACGGGTTTCTGCACAAACCAAGCAAGCTCTTAATAGAAATATATCTGTATCCTTATAATGAGGAGGTGTTGTGAGCCTGCCACTTTACAAGGATAAGCAAAGAATTTTCCTGTCCTCTACATACAGCACAGGACAAAAGCACGATGTAATGATGGAGTTAGACAGACCTTCAAAGCTACACACTGTTTTTTTAAAAAAAAAGTCACAGAAAGGATCTGAAAGTCATCCGTCTCACTGCTGCCAGGAAGCAGCAGCAGTTCAGAACAATTATTTCAAGAAAGTGTATTAATTGTAAAGGCCTTTAAATATCCCCAGATTAAAATGAGATGAGCCAAATATTGCTTCCTTGTTTGTTTTTTCATAGAAATAAGTTGGCTTTCACTCAGAGCCGGGCAGTGAGCTATTTCTTTGATGGCTCTGGTTATGCCTTGGCAAGAAACATTGAGAGAAGGGGAAGATTCAGCCAGGTGACTCGGTTTGACATAGAAGTTCGAACACCTACAGAAAATGGATTGATCCTGCTGATGATTAATGGGGTGAGTACCAAATCCTCCTGGTACCCTTTATCCACGAGCATCACAAATTCCTCAGTACTTAGAATATCACAGAAAATCCAAAATGCTTATGTACTTATATTTAACTTCTGGAAAGAGGAAACACTTTATGATCATCTGGTACACATATACATTAGGAGGGAACCAGAACTTGCTCTTCAAAGGTCCCAGGAAGCCAAAGCCTTGAGTTGGACTCTGCTGTCACCCAGAGACAGTCAGGACTTCAGAATGCTTGTACCCTTGTGATGACACTTTGAGAGAGATTCCAGTTAATCCCAGCAGTTGCACCTTTATTTAAATGTGAACATACAGTCAGAGTGATATAAAATTTCCCATAAAGTAGCCATGCTGTGGTAGGCGTCACTTCATAACTGTGTCTCAGGGTGTACTAAAGCTAAACATTTCTTTGAGTTACTGAAAATAGATAGTAGACCAAATATAAAGGCTTGATCCAAATATTAACAGCTTTTCAGAAGGCTGAAGCTGATGCAAGCCCTGTGAGGGCTTGCAGGAAGTAGACTCCACATGCAAATATCCTCTGAAGACAAACTTGGATTTTTTTGTCTTTGGGCATTTCCACACAAAGCTCCTAAGTCCTGTGCAGAGTACAGCCTGGTAAAGACACAGAAAACATTTTACCATGTAGATGCAGTCTGCAGACATACACTTGTCTAGACCAACACAGGCCACCACATTGAGCGGGATTTAGAAGAGAGAAAAATCTATTCTCTTTAGCTACTCTCTAGTGTTTGCCTTTAGGGTTGCTTCCAGAGGAGAGCTCTGGGGAGCAATTTGCTCTACAGCATAGCACGGTGCCACTAATCTTCAAGCTTAGAAGATTCTGGATGAAACAACTGCTGTTAGAAGTTTAACAGCCTCTGCTGCAGATCAGTCATTTTTCTTCTAAGCGAAAGTGCCCAGGAGTTTGTCAGAGATGTATGCACTTTGTGTGTTACAGTGGAAACTGCGATCAGGTTGAATGTTAGCTGTGGAAGGCCATGCCTGCTCACAGGCACTTTTTGAAAGACTGTGTAGGCCAGTCCATTATTCAGTTCTGCAAAGACAGCTCATACATATTCTGAATGTAATCCTTATTTCCTTTCCAAGTTTAAGATGTTCAAAACATACCCAGTTTTAGCCTACTTTTACTACTTTAAGTAATGACTTCTGAAAGTGGACTCATTTGTCTCAGAGACAGCAGTTCTTGGGCTCCAGTAGTTTTCTGAGAATTATTGTTCCCATATTTCCATTAGTCATGGGAACAACAGCATGAGCACTAGGAGGCAAGACAAACAATATCATTAAAAGCATTAACCCAGATGGACGGTTGGTGTAGACTGTCCCTTCCGCTTCTTAATGTTCAGTTTTGGAACAAGACTTATTCTATGGTACAGATCTTCATTTCAAGCACTCCCTAAAGATTTTCTGAAGCAGAACTCCTGTTTACCAAGTTTAGGTCACCCAACCAAACCACGAAGCATGAATAGTCAGCAAATCCAGAAACCAAATACACAGTAAATATACTCTAGCTATTGCTCAGCCTTCAGTAAATACATCAGTGCTGAGCATGGCTGTGAAAAGATAGAATCCCAAGCTATTTCAGGCATCATGACAGGAGCTGCTAATGCAGATACAGCCACTCTAGTGCCATGCCATTTTTTACCAGTATAACATCTTTCATCTGGTGCATGTAGTATTACTTCGACAGTAAACAAATGTGTTTGCATTAGGAATACTTTGCTGGTAAAGAATTAGTGTGCTGTCAAATACTATTCCTACAGGGAAACAGTTCAACAAGTCTTCAGGTAAGTGCTGTTTACCAAACAATTACGTATGCATGTGTATAGATACACATATATTGTATATCAAAATTATCCAGAAGCTCTTGCAGTTCTGCAAATAAAAAGACCTTTACCCAATATGCTTTTTACAATGTCAGATGCTCTCATAACACTGTTTATTATTTTTTTAATTGCTGCCCCAATCATAGTGCTTTTCTGACTGCTGTTTTGTTTTACACAGAGTATGTTCTTCAGTCTAGAGATGCACAATGGTTTCCTGTACCTCCGCTATGACTTTGGCTTCAGCACTGGCCCTGTGCTTCTAGAGGACTCCATGAAGAAAGCTCAGATTAACGACGCTAAATTTCATGAGGTAGAGATGAAGTTATAATCACAGCCATTTGACCAACTATCCCAGCAGTTCCAAAGCAGCACTGATTTGCTCCAACACCAGTGAAAGGAGCAAAAGGATGAAGGGCCAGGTGACCATGAGGGCAGAAAAGCAGAGTACATGCCTACCTTGGATGTGAAAGAGCACTTGTAAGTCCCCACCACTACTGAGTGGTGGAAAGGGAAGGCGGTCCCTGACTCCTGGTAAATCAGTGTTTGTGGACAGATTCTGCTTATTACCAGCCAAGGAGAGGACAGTTCACATGGGATAAAAAGTGTTATTAATGCAAAATAAAATTATGTCCAGCACAGCTATATCCTTCAAATATACAACCCTCCTCAACTAAAAACATGTCATTATGTTAACTTGACCACCTTAGTTGTTATGCATTGTAGTACAATTCCCACTTAATTTGAAAAGACAATTATTTTGGTAACAATCTTTTATAAATGCATAGTATCTTAGGGACTTTGAGAGACTTAAAATATCTGCTTGTATTTGGTTTAAGAGAATTTGCTTTAAGCCAGTGTAATTGTGACAGTGACAGTAGTAAATCCCCCTTAGTGGCTTGCTTCTCCTGTCATTTACCTGATGTAATTTCAAAGTCTGATTCCTGAACCACAACTACAGCTACAGTTCTGTTCAACATGTTTAAGCAGCACACAATTACGCCTTTTATGCTTTGACAATGAAATATGTTTTCAAGAAGTATGCCCCAACTTTTGGGATATATTAAGAAAGTGCTCTGAAGTTAATGGAGCTTATCTGTGTGCTGCAGCGCAGAATTTGACACAAGATGCTTTCATGTGGATTTATTCACAAGTGAATCCTGGGCTTTCAGTCATCACGGAAATTGTGACATCAAAATAAGCTCCCTCCTAGTAATTGTTGTCAGTCTTTCCTGATTTCGAAACCACTTTTTTGACAAATGGCAGGAACTTTTCAAAGAAAAATATATAAAGACATAAACTATTTTGCAAAATCACCACAATAACTTACAATAGATGACATTTTGGACACTTTTAAGCACAAGTTTTTCTTTTCAGATTTCTATTATATACCACAATTCTAAGAAGATGATCTTGGTAGTAGACAGGCGACATATAAAAAGTGTAGACAATGAAAGAACAGCAATGCCATTCACAGACATCTACATTGGAGGAGCACCTGCTGAGATCTTGCAATCCAGGTTGGTTTATAACTACAATCCAATCTTCACATAATCACCATATTTAAGTGATTTTGTATTACCTATGCAGAAAAGCTTACGATAAAACATTTTTTACAGCTTCAACATCTTATGTAAAACAACCCCTCAGCAACTCTTCTAAGTGAATCTCAGAGCTCTGAAGTACCAAGGATTAGGCTAAATGCAGCATAAGCAAATTTTGCTGTCTAGTTTTAGTAAGTGTAACATGAACCACCATCTTTGTAAAACTAAAAGGCATTTTCAAGGAACATGTGAATATACAGAATCGTTATTCCTCCTTGCTCTACAAAAAGTGATCTTTGTAAAAAGCAATGTACCAGCTGTGGCGTCAAAACCCTCTACTAACTGCATTTTCAAATCTAAAGATGATATTTTTTCTACTTCCACTTCAGTTTTGATCTGTCTCAGGTTCTTTCTAGACCCAGGTCAACTGGCTCTATGTGGGCGTGGGAAGGAAAGAAAGCCTCGTTTTCCCATCATACCCTTTGACAGTAACCAAGTTTAATCTCAGTAGACTCTCATTTCCTGTGGTGGGAATCTCCCAGACCAGGGTCATGCTCTAGGAGAGCAGACTGGCTGCTTGGAGAAGGATGCGCTCTTCTGACAGGCAACATTTATTCCTAGGGTCAGAGAGCAAGGCCGGCGTTTTCAGAAGGGCTCCAGCTGCTGTTTCATGTGTCACAACTGCTCACAGAAATACTGTCTCTCTTTAAAACACCATGTATGGGGGGGGGGAGAAAAGAAAAAGGAAGATCGTAAATGTTGCACAATAGCTTCTAGGAATTATTGGTAAATCTCCTGAAACCTTATTTTGTTGTCAGGAGAGCCTGTCAAATCAATAAGTAATGTCTGAGATATAACAAAATTACAGATTAAACTTTGAAGATAGCGATAAACTTCATATAAAGGAAAATGTAATTATTTGAACATGCAAACAAAATGGTGGGCAAGGCAGAAACAGTATATAATTTATCTGGCCTTTCAAACAGTTCTTTACAAAGTCTGTGAAAAGGCGCTATTAAGAAAACTAGTAGGGTGGCGAGAAGAAAGGCTGCAGTGAATTAGAAAGCAGCTGGGAAAGAGAAAATAGGACATAGCAGTAACTCTTCAATTTTCACAGTATAAAAAGTCTACAGCACATGCCCAAAAGATTTCTCTTAGGGCTGGTATTAAATACATTAATGATCTAGAAAGAAAGGACAAAATGATGGTGAAAATTACTTCAGTTAATCAAGCCTAGAGAGCACTGTAAAAGCCCAAAAGGACCTGGAAATCTAGGCAATTGAGCAGCTCAATGACAGATGAGACTTGTTCACAAACATAGGATACAAGATGAATCACAGGAATTATGCCCAGAGTTTTCTGACTGAATAGGAGTTATTCTGCAAAACACCTGGAAGGTACTGTAAAAGCAGGAAAAAGGGCATCTCAATAAACAAGTCATATCAGAAAACATCCACAGACATTGTAAAAACATGATCAATTATAATACTGAAAAATGTATATGTAAATTATTTAAATGGAGCTATACATTTGTCTTTGATGTTATATTCAGTTTTGGTTCTCATGACAAAGGTAGGCAGCAAAAAGTATAGTCCAAATGTGGTGACATCATTCCATTTTCATCAGGAGCGTAAGTCAGAATTATATCATCTACTGATGATCTACTACTACAATCCACTACTGATATTTATGCCTCTTTATCTAGACAGACATACCTTTAACTGACATTGTGGGGCAGCAACAGGGGAGGAAACTAGCTCTGGTCTTAGAGGAGTTCAATATTCTTTCAAAGCAGTGCATTTTCATTCATTTCAACAGCACCTTCCTTTGTCAGTTGCCTTTTTTTCCCAATTAAATGAGTCTGGAAGTATCACTCCATGTTATTTTTCTCCCACCTCAGTAACTGCATAAAGCAGAAAGAGAAAGGGAGGTAGGATCATAGGGCACTAGAAGTTCTTAAGAAACAAACTCAGAAGCCTTCCTTTAAGTTAAATTCTATTTTCTGTAGTTCCTATTGCTCCTAGGAAATGTTAAGTTAATGTCATCAAACAGAGAGGCATATTTGTGGCATCCAGCCAGTCACATGGTCAATCAGAGTAGAGATTAAACTGGTTGACTGATACCCCACATTCTGATCCACTGAGAAGCAGATTAAGCCCGTACAGTCCTCCTCCTCTCATCTTATTTCAGACACGTACACGTACATCTGCACTACTTCACCAGTGGAGAAGAATAAGCATTTCCAGACCCTGATTTATCTGTTTTGTTTTCAATGCCTACCTTAGAATGAAATAACTCGCAGGCAACTAGCACAGAAGCAGATGTCAGTACTCAGTATTATCTCATGTGAGTTGAGAAGAATCTCACTGCTAAGGTACATCCAGTTGCAAGAATAAAGGTAGCCAGGTTAAAGCTCTGTTATGGGCCTGTGCTGTAATGCTATTATATCTTGGCGAGAGTTGGAGCTGAAAAACAGAACAGTGGACATGAGCAGTTGGGATACACTGCTGTGCTATTTACATCAAATCTGACATTAAAAGGATTCCGGAAGCCCACCTGCTGCTCTCATTTATAATTATGTAAAACCACGCATCAGCAAGCAGAATTTACTCTTGCTTCCCTGACTTTTGCTGCTATCGTTTGTTAAGAATAGAGAGCCGTTTGCTATTTTTATCTTTTTTAAGTTACTCTGCATGGATGTCTTCTCTGAACTCTCATATATTTCTCCCCACAACATTCACTATGACTTGTGCATCCTGACTTTTCAAAACACATGATGTGGTTAATTAGTTGTTTTACATGAAGATGCAGGAATTGGACACTAGTAAGGTGAATGACTAAGGCTCTTTCAATTTTTTTAGAACACCTTTGTGATAAAAGTCTGTTCAGAAAGGCACAAGCTACCTAACTGCAGCTTGTTTGGCATTGTTTTCCAACAGCATTAGCTCACATCTGGCAGGAAGTATTGGCTTTAAAGGCTGCATGAAGGGTTTCCAGTTTCAAAAGAAGGATTTCAACTTGTTAGAAGAACCAGGAACCCTAGGAATCAGTTATGGGTGCCCTGAGGATTCACTGGTAAGTATAATATCATCTGTGAGGTAACAACAACATTTTGGCAATAGATAAGGCTGTAAGCTTGAATTTTACTCCAAACAACAGAAAGTCTTCAACCATGGAAATGACAATGCATTCACTGACTGGCAGGGGTGATGTGTGTGTGTAAGTCTGCTGACATGCCAGCCAATTCTCACCCGGAATTTCAGCACAAGGTGTTTCACTTGATATTCCTATCATATCTGAGATTCCAATGTGAAAGCTGGTTCTGAAATAAATTGTATGTTGTACACTGAAAGGAAATATTCAAATGTAATTTGATTTTTCTTAAAGAAACAACATGAATTGTTCTCACATGCATCCTACTACAGATATTTGAAATGAAAAAGCAAGATATTCAACTTTCAAATTATTTATCCTCTGAAGTCAGACCAGCTCTGCCACTCACAAGTTACCTGCACCAACATCAATACTGAGAAAATTGCCTTTTTGTTCCTGATCCCTTCCATCTTTTATCCATTACAATGCAAAGCTGGTAAATCTAAACCATATTTATGATCTTTAGCCTGCAGCCATGTCTATCCAAAGCCATGCTGTGAACCTGTGAAGATGAAGGAGCCCACCCCGTGTGGAACTCATCACACAATCTCACCCTCTGTCAGCAAGGAAGCTAGTTGCAATTTGCCCCACCTCGGACCCAGTTTTACTCCTGAGAGTCAGAGGGTTATAGGCCACTGTGTCCAACACCACATACCCACCCCCCACCCCTCCAGCACTCAGTGCCTCATGCAAAGTGTTATAGCACACGCTGGAATGGTGGCTCTGTGCCACACAACTCTGAGGCTTGAGCCCCCTCTGCTTCTAGTTTTTCATGCTCACTAACATCAGCAGATTTAGGATGAGGCCAAAAATCCCAGGAGACTGAGATCAATTTGGCTTACACGGCTACGCTTTCTTAAGATTTTCACAGCATGTGAGGGAAATGCTATATAAATTAGGTTAAGACACATGGGAAAAATGGAAGGTTTTATAGAACTGAACTGGATGCATCTTAAAAAAAAAAAAAAAGAAAAAGACAGAAATAGCCTCATTCTTTTTGTGATTTGAATGTTTACTGAGGTTTACGTGTAATTTTGTTTTATTTAATACACAGATGTCCCGCAAAGCATATTTCAATGGAGAGAGCTTCATTGCATCAAGCCAAAAAGTGTCCCTCTTCAGTGAATTTGAAGGTGGCTTTAATTTCCGGACATTGCAGCCCAACGGGCTGCTGTTTTACTATTCTGAAGGAGTGAGTACATACGTCTTTATAGTTTGCTTTGTTTTATCGTGGCATTGTTTTGCAGGAAAACCCTAGGAGAATAATACAATTTCTCACTTCATGGTTTCCTAATAGAGAAAGCAGTCTGCAATATATAAGCATTCATTGATGACCTCATTTTCACAGTTCACATTTGATCTACAGATGAAAACCAGCATTGCTTAGACGTTATTTTGATGTTGAGAAGAGTTTGTTCATATGCCTAGAATTAACACGCATCCAGTTGTGCTCAATAAAGTCCTTAGGGCAGATCTTGCTGTCCTCAGCAGCGCTGCAATCCCTATTTAGACCTGTAGGTGCTACCAAAATACCAAAAGAGAGACAATCCCCTAGAAGCCAGGACAAAGTTTGTTTGAATTAGTGGGATGGTATTATCAGCATTGCCGATTTGACAGAAATCAGCCAGAAAGCTGCCTGTATTCCCAGATGGTACTTAGACCTCCACATGTGACTGGGAAAAGCTGCACTTGAGAATGGCTCCTCGCAGCTATGGGAAACCAGGTCCCTCTAAATGCCCCCTCAGAAGTCTGACATGGGCAGAAATATGGACTTGCACTCCCAAAATGTTGTGTGAGCCAGAGTAATTCCGAGATCCTGCAGGCTCAGGCCGACACCTGCAGCAAGCATGAGCTCAGGAGACAGAACATTTGCAACCACCCCGAAACATCTGTTCTGCTATGCTTGCAGGTGATCAGCAGTGCACCAGGGAAGGTTGTGTGACATCGATAACTACTCCTAAACTTCTGCATTTTACAGCCTTGAATTAAAATCAGCAACCATGTCAGCTACCCACCTCGTTTGCATAAATGAGGCCTTACACACACCACTTCTGGTTTTAACTCAAAAGCTCTAATCCTACGAGGTGCCAACTGCTGTACTTAAGCAGAGGTTCAGCTATTTAGCAGTTGACAGAAGGAGAAAGGATGATTCCTACCAGTGCACAGCAGCAGTGCTTGCTCTAATGGAACAGACAATATTCCTGTTATGCGGCACGGTGATTCCTGAAGCCTGACCCAGATAGTAGATCTTATCTCTGATATAATTTTGAGTGATTGAATAAGTCCAATCAGAGGGAATTAGGAAATGAGAAAAAATGTATTGGTCTTATGACAGCAGGATAACAGCTGCTCGACACAGTACCAGGGTTACCAGAAACACAAATTAAATGTAAACATCATACATCCATGCTTGATGGAAAGAGCTCATGTGACAGATACATGAGACATAATCAGCAGCAGAATTCTCAGAATTCAGGCTCAAAAATCCAGCAAGAATATCAACTGTAACGAGATCATCTCCTGTCCTGCTTCTCAGTATACCTTTCTGCAAATAAAGCAAAAACAGGGAAAAGAGCAGGAAAAAAAAATAAATACAAAAGAAAAATGCATAAAACTTAATTCTTCTGTGCCACACATTCTTATGAAAACATTTTTCTTTGTACTTTTAGTCAGATGTATTATCCATTTCTATGGACAGAGGTGCTGTGGTTTTAAATGCAAGTGGAATCAAAATTCAATCACCAGAAAGAAATTACAATGATGGAAAAACTCACTTCATCATTACTTCTGTCACCCCAGAAAGGTAAAGATATCGAGCATCTTTTATTCCCTAACTTTAGAACATACTTTTTGTAAAGCAAGTTATCATTTAATATTCACTTTCAAAGTGATGTTTAAGTATGTTTTTAAGTGATATTTTAAAATGATCAGTTCAGTTTAAAATACAAAGCCAAAAATCTATATGATTGAAAACTGATCAGCTTGGCCTCAGCATGAGATGCTGGGAACTTTTAGTAAAACTAAAATAATAGTTTTTTCTAAAAATTTAGTCCTATTTTATCCTCAGGTGTGAAAGCAGTTCATTATATTTTAAGACTAGCATGAGATTCATTTTTCAGCAGTTCTGATTTGTTAAAGCAATCCCAAATTGACCTTGAAGTAATTGAGACATCTTCCAAAAAAGCATTCATTTGAGATATATACAATGGAAGATGTTCAAAGTATTTTAAGCACTGACAGACACAAATCTAAGTCTAAATACAGCAGTGGGGAATCAGTCTCTCAATGTACTTCTTTAAAAAATTGAAAGCATTGTTTTATTGGTATGTTTTACTGTTGTTTTCTATTTAAAATTTCCTTAGAAGGTCAAATAATCAAAGCATATTTCTTCAAGAATCTTGCCTATGCAGATACAAGCAGGTCACTCTTGGTTTTCTCATGGAAATGGAGGTGTGTAACTATAACTTCTGATATCCAAGAAACATAGTTTGAAAAGCTGAAGGTGTGGAAAGGTGCCTTGAAATAGCCTTGGGGACTCTCCCTGAGTGTGCTGAATTCTGAATGTGCCAAACAAAATCAGTGTCTGTTGCTTCAGCTATGCTCAGTTCCTTACTAAAGCAATAGAATCCTTCCTGACTTCCACAGCAATTAATGTATTGCAAAATGAGATTAGGTAAAACACATTGTAAAACCTCAAACATCAGTGTACTGTGATGAAAGAGAAGGAAAAAGGGATGTGGCATAAAGAAGGATTAATATGTGCTTTGATCTTATTTTCCCCAAATGGTGGTTCCATTCATTTATTAGGAATCCTTTAGTTTAGCTGTTTCCACTGAGGACCGTATTTTTTTGTATTTCACAATCAACTCCAGGATATTAAGAAATCCATGGGCCTCTGGACTCACCTTGGTCAGTGGGTTATTGCATTGCTACTTGTTGCACAGCTGGAAGCGAGGAGGTCTTCTCGTGACTTTAAGCGCTACCGTTTCGTGGTGTACAGACTGAGCAGAGCCCTTTGGGTTCATGTAATGCACTTTTAACCACTGGCATTGATGTTTCCAAAACCAGCCTACAAAATGGATGCTTTGCCATTGCAGATACGAGCTGACTGTTGATGACAAGAAACAAAGCAAGAAGAACCCAGCAAAGGACAGAGCAGGGAAAAGCCCAGACAGCGTCAAGAAGTTTTATTTTGGCGGCTCTCCCCTCAGAACACAGCAAGCCAACTTCACTGGCTGCATAAGCAATGCTTATTTCACTAGGTGCGTAGCATCCTCCCAAACACGTTACCAGGCAGACACTGCCTGACAGATCAAATAGTAGCTCAAGACAACTAATTTACTGTCACAATAAAATTCCTTGTCTTATTTTCTGAGGTTAGATGGTATGTGTGAATAAGTTTCTTGCCGCAGAATCTGTTGGCACAGAACTGCTGGATTAAGATATTGTTAAAGTGGGAATAACTTGATGTAAATGAGGTTTCAGTACTGCACCTGCTAATGCTGCTAGTGCAATGTATAATTTGCATGGCTGTAATTTACATTTTTATTATGTAGCTTTCTACTCTGCCTTTAAAACTAAATGATACTAAGGCATCTCACAGAAGCTGGAGAAGTTAGGAGTTTGGTCACATGGAAATAGTAAAAATTTTTTCATCTTAAATCACTTTCTGAAATGTTCTTATACAGAAGATTTTAAAGGGAATTTGATGCTGCACATTGATACTCTATGTATGCAAGTATGGACACAACAGACAGAGGTAGTATAGGCTGTCTGCATGACCCAAACATTGACTGATAAATCTGTACTTTTGTCCTGATCCAAGAATGAAAAAAAAAAAAAAGCCCATCCAAACATCATTTAAACTGTAAATGTAAAATTCTGTGATTTTTATGAAGACAATTTGAATACTTGGAAAAAAGCTGGTTTTGTCACCTCACTTTGAAACACAGGTTGGATCGAGATGTCGAAGTGGAAGATTTTCAGCAGTATCCTGAGAAAGTTCAGACTTCTCTGTATGGATGCCCTGTGGAATCTCCTCCAGTTGCTCTTCTCCATAAGAAAGGAAAAAACTCATCAAAAGCCAAAGGAAACCGTAATAAAAAGGTTTGCTACAAATTGCCTCACTACCACTCTAGAGTTTTCCAGAGTTGATATATACTGTGCCATGACTGGGAATTCTCCAAATCATGATTCCAAAATGTACCACATGAAGACGACTTCAGATATATGCAAGAAAGGATCCTGTTGCTTTACATATTCCATTACTGCAAATGACTGCCCTGACCCAATTTATCTGGCCTACACTTGCATCGTTCTCTTTTGCTAGAACTGGAAAACAAAATTTACGACATCTGCAAAAGAGTATTGCAAAAACAAGCAAAAAAAAAAGCTTTCTTGATTTCTTTTATATCCTAAAGGCAATAAGCTTGCTTCTGTTCTCAGCTATTTCTGTGTGGCTCTCTACTCAGTACAATTAGCATGCATTAATACAAAAGTCAAAAAAACTCACTTCTTCCAGCATGCAGAATTTTTAGTTTAAGCATGTCCTCTTATGCCTGTAGTGTAGCTGATATCAAAAGTTGAGAGGAAAGATTCGATTACAAAAACTGCAAAAGAATTGAATTGTAATTATGTTAGCTACACAAGTATCCTATTCATCCCTCCTTCTGCCCTAAATTAGCATCTATAGCAGATCTGTTCAAGGAAAATTTGACTTGGAACCATTCCTGGCATTTTTGCAAAGAAAAAATGTATTACTATCTTAGGTATAAATGATACTATTATTTTATGACATCCCATCTTAGTTAGTATTTCTGGCTAATGGCTCTCTTTCTATGAAGGTGGGAAGAGATAAAGACAAGATTTCACAGCCTTCAACTGGCCTCAAAAAACTGTATCAAGAAGTGAATATGCAAAGCGATCCTCAGTGCCACTTGCCCATGAATCCCAGAGCAACTGAACACGCATATCAATTTGGAGGAACAGCAAACAGCCGGCAAGAATTTGATCACATACTGAAGGATTTCAGTCAAAGGTAAAGGGACCTTAGAAATTAAAATTAAATATACTGGGGAGGACAAAGATGTAGTTCAAATAAACAAAGGGATACATTTCTGCTGTCACCCTGGCTTTTTCCTTTATATCTTAGGCAAATTTTTGTATAGAGCATGTTGTTAGGATATATTAAAAGGTGTTTCAGCTGAGTAACAGCAATAAAAAGAGTGTGTTTCCAGTTGCATCCCTCTTGTGGAGTCTTCATCTGCATTGCATATTAACAAAATGTGTCTCCTTGCCTATTTGTATGAAGACTTTGAGGATGTCAGTTCTATACAAGCAATGCACTTTTGGTCTCTTGATGCAAGAAGCAATGGCATTATAGCTGAGCTGGAAAAGAACACAGCAGTTCACCAAAAATGTGAAGCAGTTTTCTGTTGAGTGGACCTTGCCAGCTATTTAATAGTTAAGAATTTACACAGTGCAGTAGGATATAAAGCTATGAAGGCCATGTTCAATTCACGCCATAATGGAAATTCAAGAAATTAATACTGAATCTAGATATTGTGGACATTTAATTCTCAGACTCCCAGGGAATATGCTGTATGGTATGTTATAACCAATAAAGGATTTTGGCTTAATACTTTCCATGAAAGACTATAAATTCAACAACACAGCACTTCCTGGAAGCATACCAGACCACTAACTCTGAAAAGAAGAGTGCTATTTCCTGACTTAAATACAAGAAGCATTACTTTCATTTTATTTCAATAGTGTTTTACTTAGGGCAATCCTGATGGCGCCCATATGAAGAAGGAAAGGCCAAACTAATGTCTCTTCATCCCTACAAGACATATTTGTTTTACAACTGTTATTACAGCTTCATCATTGTAATCTGCATTTTAAAAAAAAACAATGACTTGCGATGTTTTAAAATAACCCATATTGGCAAAGGAATATCAGTTGTTTTAAAACAAAGGAATAAACACATATGGAACATAACACACACATGCAAATAGAAGCTTCAGGCAACACAAAGAACGGAAGCCAGCCTAGTGACCTGACATGAGAGGCAGGAGTAATCAGTTCTGACATTGTCCTACCCCAGTATAGCTTTGCCACCTTTTAGGCCCAAAGTAATAATACCAATCACTCAAGAAATCTTCACTGTTGACAATGTCAAATCAAGTCAGTATAACTTGCCAAGTTGTCTTGGACTCCACAAGGAACCACAAAGAAGGAGAAGCTTAGCAGGGAGTCTGGAATAATATGAAAGATTTGTGAACTGTCAGGTCTCTGGGCCATCATGGCAAGTCCCCCAACATTGCTATTCAACAGAAATGGAAAGTGGTGTATATGGTGTCGGTTATTAGTGGTCTGTATTGATTTTATTCACTCTAGAAATTTTAATTTTTGTTAACAAGTTCCTTGCAAGGCAGCTTCTTCACCAATTTTGACTTCTGTTCCAAAATCCAGTATGGAATACTGGAATACTTCTCAGAAAGACCATTTCCATAAAGGAGATGTATATTTCTTTGGATGAGAGGAAAATCTTAGTCTTTCTCTGCCTGCAGTTTGATTTAAGTCAGTCATATCTGCTCTGATTTTATTATTGTGTTTTTATATGCTAGAGCTCAGTTCTCTATCAGTCTGAAAACTCACTCATCTCATGGAATGATTTTCTACATCTCGGACCAAAAAGAGACCAACTTCATGGCCCTGTTTGTTGCTCATGGCCGACTCATTTTCATGTTTAATGCTGGTCATCAGAAGATAAGGATTAAGAGCCAAGAGAAATACAATGATGGCATTTGGCACAATGTAAGTAAAAGAAAGCAATCATGATGACACATACTATCAAGGCTGCAGCAAACACACTGCTGATGTGACAGGTCAGGGTCTTTTCATTTATGCGTTCATAACCACATCTATATGTTGAAAAATTGCTGCCAATATTTTTTAAATCTTTCATGTGGTATTTTGTCAAGTCATTAACTAGGGACAAGAAAGCGAGTCAGTTATAAAAAAAATAGCAATTCCCAACCCTAACAGCTGAACAGAAGTAACATAAAGAAGAAGTGAGCCAATTAAGAGTTAAACTAGCTAGGAGAGAAGGAACTGTAATAATTTCTTTCAGCAAATTCCTTTGAAATGCTTAAGTAAGGAGCACAGCTGTCTTAGGCTTCCTCTGTAGTCTATGAAAATTAAAAGACAATTTTAAGGGTCAAGGTGAATTTTCCTCTGTGGGTACCTCTCCTCCCTGGCTACAGAGGAAGTCTACAGTTACTAAGTACTAAATTGGGCACCTAAGTATTTAAAGCAAGCTAGATGAATCCAGACCACAAGACTAGTGAAGACCGTGAAAACGCTAACAGATATAGCACTGTAGCAATTAATCATATATGCAAATATAAGATGAGCTGATCTCAGTAGACCCAGTGACAGCTTGATTACCTCTGCCTTGTACACCAAAATGTAAGAAAGACAGCAGTTTTACTATCTATCCTTCATATGAATGTAAAAAGAGAGGGTTGTCCAGCAAAGAATACTGGCAGTTAATAAAACAGGCTCACAGAGTATCACTCACAAGCTTTTCTTCTCAAATTCTTATCTTCTTCCACTGCAAGTGAGTGTTCGCTCAACAGATGAAACTAATCTTCCACATGTTTCTCCTCCCTTTCTAGGTGATATTTAGTAGAGGTAAAAATACTGGTCGCTTGATAATTGATGGTCTCCGAGTACTGGAAGAGCCTTTCAGCAGTAATGGTAATACCTGGCAAGTCACTGAACCACTCTATATTGGGGGTGTAGCTCCCGGAAAAGCTGTAAAAAATATCCAGGTAAAGCAGACACCCATTCCATTATCCCATACCTCTATGTACAGTTAATGCAAAAACTGACTGTAGGGATGAGTTCAGCCAAAAGCAAATTATCGTCTGAATCGTTAGCGTGCTGAGGAGCACTCAGTTCATTTCAAATGGACAGCAAAGTTCCTGCAGGGCTGCACTGATGGTAGCTGGCCTAGACTTCCACAGACTTGCAGCAGCAACTGAAAAGTCAGTGACATCTCTTCCCTGAGGAACAGAGAAATCTTAGTGACATCCAACCTTAGATGAGACAGGTGAAGTTAGGTGAAAACAGTTCCACCCTAAGGTCTGACAGAGATGAATTTCAGATAAATTTTAGTGTTATCGTAGTATCTCTGTTTTAAGACAGTACCTAGAAGTCAAGATTCTGCTCTGCATCTTGGTACTGAAGTATATGGAAAAGAGTGTAAGTAAAAATTAACATAACTAAGTCTCTTTCAAGGCAGTCTTTAGTGTTATATGCCTATCAAGACAGACACAATACTCAAAAAAAGCAGCCCCCTGTCTTACCCTTACAGTATAAGATATGTATAACACTGCCTTGCTCTAGTTGGGCTTTGTTTCTCACAGTTCTTCAGTAAAGATTGTTTGAGAAACAACACAAGCTGGAATTGACCTTGAAGTCATCAGAGAGACATGGGAGGCTATGAAGAGCATCTGTCCTGCTTCTCTTCTCCGGAAAATGTTTTTTTAATTCAAAACCAATGTACCAGACAATCATAGCCTTACAGTTCATAAACAAGTACAAATAAGGACAGAAGAGTTTATTTCCTTCTACAAGGAGTTTATCTACTAATCATGCTATTTCCTCCCCCTCCCCAGATTAACTCTGTCTACAGTTTTAGTGGTTGTCTCAGCAATTTACAGCTCAACGGAAGATCGATTACTTCAGCTGCACAGACATTTAGTGTAACGCCTTGCTTTGAAGGTCCATCAGAAGCGGGAACATACTTCTCATCAGAAGGAGGATATGTCGTCCTTGGTAATATATTACTAAACAAACATATCCCATAATAAGACTGTAGTATTCACTGTGCTTCAGAATGGCTTATTTCACTAAAGGGTGTAGTAATTTCTGAGGCTGCGAGCTGCAAGGATTATTAGATACAGATCATTACTGTGGTAAGCAGCTGATGTTGACAGGTCATGATTTCACAAAACTTAACAAGTTATTATATAAATACATCTGTATGTAAGTATTTCAAATAATTAGAATAATTTCACAAGGAAATATATTATAATATGGTAAAAATTATCACTGACATACAGAAGTCAGTGTGGCTAAAACCAAGTACACCAGCAAATAGCCATCCCTTAGTTTTTTAGTTAATAAAACAACATGTAATACAAAAATTCTAGGAAAGATTTTCTGCATGTCTTTATAATGAACGGCAGGACAGAACACATCTTTTCTGTCATTTAGGCCTGTTATGCTCCAGGAAATGTTTTATGAGAGTTTTCTGGGAGCATAGGTTCTGATCTGAAGAGGAAAGAAAACTGCACAACCTTATTTATTGGCAACAGCAAGAAGAACTAGACAGTGTTTCCAATTTGCTCCCTGGCCTGCCACCAGATTGCAAAAGGGCGTTTCTTCTACCGAATCAACGCTCAAGTGAACTCCCACTCACTGTATAAAGACTGCCGAATGTCTAGCAAATTGTACAAGAAGAAACTGCCAAAAATTACAGCTAATTTACTTTCTAATGTCCATTTCATTGCTAAGAAATATTTTCTAAAATAATGAGAAAAATAAGGAAACCTTTATAAGCACTCCAAGCAAACATAATAAAAGAAAAAGTTGAAATGGGTCATTGACAGTACACCATGCCATTTCTTCAAGAATGTGTACTGGCACATGTTTCAATAGTTTTAAAGACATGACAAATAAGTTCCACTCAGGGCTTTGAATTTCTATTTTGACTTTGAACAAACGTCCAGTTTCATCACTAACTACAAAAACAATGTTATTCTCTTTACCTCACAGATGAATCCTTCAGTTTAGGCCTGAAATTTGAAGTCGTTTTTGAAATACGTCCCCGAAGCAGCTCAGGAATTCTACTGCATGGTCACAGCGTGAATGGAGAGTACTTGAATCTGCACATGAGAAATGGGCAGGTATAATGAAGGTCACATTTCCTCCAGGGCTTTGACTGGCTCCTCTCTTACCTTCTGCGGCTCTGCTATATGTGGCTTTTGTCTTACAAATTTGTCATTAACTGATTCTTACTTCTCTCCTAAATATATTAAATGCTTAGATTAAGCAATCCAGACATTTATTTTAAATTACAAAAAATAACACCTAAAACAAATTCAGATCACTTTATTGATACCAACTATAAATATTTAATGAGCAGCTGAAAAGAAGTAGGAGTGCTGACTCTTTGTTGCTGTTCTTTCGTCCACACATTAAAAATGTATAACAGTTACAAGTAAGGTAACTGTTGATGAATTTTTATTTCTTGTTTGTTAAAAGATAAGTCTGAGTTGTGCTCAGTCTCTTCTTCATTTTATATATATGCGTCTGATGAGGTGAGTGAAGGAAAGGGCAAGTTGACTGTCTGTTGATCTTGTTTCTAAAGCCTCTGGATTTTTGTAAGGCTGTCCGTTGAAACGAACTTACCAGAGAGTTGTTGCTGTTGCTATTTTTATGTTCATTGCTAAAATCTGGATCCCTTCATGCTACGCATTGTACACACACAGTAGTAATTTGCAGTCTAAGTGGACAAGACAAGGAAAGGTTTAGAGCAGGATGAATTTTTTTTATTCACTTTTGCAGAAAAGAAACTGAGGGCATAGTCAGGAGACTAAGCAGTGTGGATATTCTTCAGCCACTGCAATGCACTACCCAGCATCTAACTGTCAAGCAAAGTGGGAGAGCATTTAATTGAGGCTGGCTATACCTCACCTAGGAATGCCACACGTGAGGAAGCACGCTGCCACCTCTGTCGAGGAACCTACAGCAGAGTGACTAAGTGGATGGTTTAACATGATGATTCCTCCTACTCTAAATTAGGTGTCTAATATAGGTGATTAAATGAGTTGTTATTCAGAGAATTTATTTTTCTGTATTGACTGTAGAGAGGACGACAGATGCTTCAGTTAGGCAACTAACTTTCGACAGCTGTTGAGGTAAGATAGGGCCTATTCTTACAGCTGTTGCTAGTCCTTGGTGAATTAACAAAGAACTTCTTAAAGCACACTGCATTGGTGTATATCACACCACACTGGAAAGGCTGTGTTTGTATACAACTGGTCCAGCCTAGTACTTCTTATATAAGGATCTGATGGAAGGCTTGCATGTCCAGAAACTTCTCTGATTTTCCAGCTCTATCAGTTAGCCTGACAAAAGATAATGCCTCACTTATTGCTTCAAACCTCGCTTCCTGTATAAGCATATGCAATTCATAAATAAAATTCACTCTGGAAAAGCAGCTCTTCCCTGCTTGTCGCTGCAACAGGTATGATAGTTAACCTTCTTAGTAAGTATCTGTGGGTTTTACCATTAACTATCTGCTCTCTTTGGATGCATTACCAAAGACCTGTTTTTTGAAAACATTTTTGCTGAACAAATAACAATCAGCACTTTTAGTCCCTTTTTAAAATGTGTGGATCTCTCCCTATCAGTACAGCTTGTCTGAATGATTCATTAAGAAGCCACTTCCTTTCACGATTCTATATTTTCTTTAAATGGTCCTACATATTTTGTCCACAGGTGGATAAAAGAGAACATGAAGATCATTTCATTTTTGTTTGCTGGGGGGGAAAAAAAACAGTTTAAAAAAATTCAAGTTACAACTATAATAAAACAGAGATTTTATAAAATTAAATAAAAGTTGTTTCTTTGCAACATTTTCAGTCAACAAGGTATCAGCATTATCAGGGATAGCTTAGACATTTCAAAAGCCTGAGTGGCTGGACTCAGTGTTTTGAGTTCTCTGGCAGTCACCACTGGAAATCTTGTGCCTCACAATAGGGACATGCTGCTCCTGTAACATTTCTATGCAGAAAGACATAAATTCACATAACTAAAGTAGAGGTAGGAAATTCAGAATTAGGCTCACTTTCTAGCTCTGCCAGATATTTGCTGGTAAGCTTGAACAAATAACTTAAAAGTCATTCTTAAGCTTCCTATCCCTTTCTCACATCTTGTCTGCTTGTTTATACTTGAGTTTTTCATTACTGTTTTCCTTACTAAGTGGCTAGCAAGATGCCAAAACATCATCTGATGCCTCTAAACACTAATTTACCACACAGGAAATTACAGAGAAGCAGTATTAGAAAATGTGAGTAAAATTAGCCGTTATTTTTTAATCTTTTTTTGAACTCTTCCTTGAGTTCAAATCGGAAATGTTGCAGAACTATTGAACCTTGAAAATAAACAGCTAAATCTGTGAATTAGAAAGGTACTTTATTTTTAAAGAATTTAATGAAGTCATGTTCTTCTTTGCTTACATTCTAGATATGTTCTGAGTGGGGAATACAGCATTATTACAGCAGAGGTAAAAAAAAGAACAAGAAGGGGTTTACAGTGATGACTATATTATTTTCCCCCAGGTTACTGTGAAACTGAATAATGGAATCAGGGATTTTTCAACTTCAGTGACACTGAAACAGAGCCTCTGCGATGGGAGGTGGCACCGAATTGCAGGTCAGTAAAACATGATCATCCCCTAAGGTGTCAGAGCCCAATCCCTCCCCAGATATCCATCTCCATGGACTAGTGCCCTGGGAATGGAGTCATATCTTCAGTTCTTCTTTTTCACCTGCCAAGACACAACTTTGTGTGAAAGACACAGTTGTATTCATTCCTCATAGAGAGGAACCGTAGATCTTCCTGGGAGGACAAGCACAAGTGTCTGCAAAGAACAAGCAAAGATCACAATACAGTCTAGCTGAAATGCTGGCAACCTTTCCTAAGTCACATACCAGATGATATAGTTCTTTTCCTGATTAGAGGTTAAATAAGTCGGTAGAACGCAGTAAACACAAGTATATGCTGCACTTGAAGGTCAAATAACAGCACAGATCTGGGGAGCCCCTTGCCTCACACAGAGAGATATTGACAGTCAGGATTTTTGCCTCTGTGCCAGCCAACCACCCTTCTTTCCTGAATTCAAAAGTCAAAAAGTACTTTTAAACCTTGGGTACTTTGAATTCCTTTATCTTCCTGTTTAGATGCTGACTTGCGATGTCTCCCAGTATCACATCCAGAAGAGATCTAAGCATGCACCCTTTCCCCATGCATTCTAGTTTCCTTCTGAAAGAAATGCAGGCACACAAGGAAGGAGGAAAGCTCACTGCACTCTAATATGTCCCCTCTTGGGAATGATTTGGCAAACAGTTTTTCCAAGTACACACCACTGTACGCTTATACCCTGCAGCCTAGACACAGCTGCCAGCAATCAAGGGCCCCACTCAAAACACCCTCGATCCCACACTGTATCTTCCCCTGGCCCTGCTCTGTGCCGGAATCTGCCCACATACTGTCCACTGACGGCTCACACCCATTCAGCAAACATAAATAAAACTACTCAGATCAAAGAGGTAACTCCTGTCTGTCACAGAAAACTCATGTGCTACTTTTTCACAATTGTTTTGATCCCTGTTCCTTCTCCTTTTAGTTATTAGAGACGCTAATGTGGTGCAGCTGGATGTAGACTCTGAAGTCAACCACGTGGTAGGGCCACTTAATCCCAAGGCAGTTGACCACAGGGAACCAGTGTTTATTGGAGGTGTACCAGGTGAGTTTTTGGCAAGTACATTGTTCTCAAATTTCAACACAGCTTCCAGGGAAAGTAGAGACTTAGTTTTCACTTCAAAAAAGAACAAAACGTATCTCATGTGAACAACCTCGTAAAATTCAAAGGCTCCGGAACCGATCAGAAATGTTCTGCTAAAGTTCTCAAAAAAATAAAACAACTAAGTGCTGTTTCTTTGAAATTAAAACATTCACAGCTGCTGGAGGTTCAGGTATGAGTTTATTAGAGAAGTCAGACAGGTAGAAAAAATTGCCTGTTTTCCATTTTACTTTCCAGTATGGGCTTAGTGTATTTTAAGAAGTGATTTATTCATTTATGAGATAGGAAACTCACTGTTGCAGTAACTGGACTCTCAAGGTTCTGTTGCTGGTAGGCTTCTTTCCTGTTCTTCAAGCAATGGTGTCTTTGAACACAAGACAAAACATTCTTTTTCTGACTAGTGATTCCTATTGCACAGATGTCTGTTAATGTGAATTTGTGACTCACAGACCATCTGGGTAGCGTGGGCCAAGATTACTACATTTACTTCCCTTATTCAACAGACAGAGCTACTCTGTTGGGATTCATGTACAAACTGTAATCAACACTATGCGATTCAATTTTGAAGTCATCTCCTGTATATTTCTCATTGAAAACACGGAGCATTATTTCTCTGTGCCTTGCATGTCAATCATGAACAGGACTAACTACAAAATTTATTATATTGCTTATCTTGGATTAGTGGCTTGAGTGCATGATGTTCTCATCCACTCCACACTACCAGGAGAAAAAATGAGCCTGAAGGGAATAATAAAATCTGTGTGCAGATGCCTGTTCACTCTTTAAATCCAAACTGGAATTTTATTAAGACAGAACTCATCCCAGAGAGGTAATATAAAGTGGAAATTGCAAATGCTGTTCTTCCTCATAGTAGAGCCTTGTATTTCTACATTAATTATAGAAAACATTTGCTCTATAATGCTATTATCACCCTGGCAGAGAAGAATCTTACAAAGAACTTCACAACAACAAACATATAACACTAACATCATGTAAATACAGTGAACTAAATGCAAACTAACAAATCAGGCACAGGTCACAAAACACGTAATGTTAAAATAAATTACAAAGTTGCACTCTAGGATCAATCTACTTTGTTACTTAAGAGAAAATGCTGTTGTCAAAAAATGCAGGATTGGGCCTCTATTGGCTATGTAGTATCAGCCAGTTTTACATAAATGTGGGTAACTCCCCACCCCTATTCTAGTGGCCTCTAGGACAGTGGCAGTAGGTCAGACATTTCAGAAGACCCACAGAAGATTCAGCAGAGCTGCAGTTGCCAGCAAATTGAAAAGATTTGCCACCAAGCTGATTATTTTAGTCATCATCAGTTCTAAGTTTTTATTATTGTTCTTTTTAAATCTGCTTCTTCCAGAGTCTCTGCTAACATCCAGCCTGACTACACGCAACTCCTTCATTGGCTGCATTCGTAACTTCATGATTGATGAAAAAACAGTGAGTTTTAGTAAAGCAGCTTTGGTTAGTGGTGCTGTAAGCATCAATACTTGTCCAGCAGCTTGATAGTGCACTGCATCAATCTCATAAAGTTCCTTAGACCACAAAAACTGAACAAAAGAAACCATGTTCACCAAGAGAAGAACGAAAACATCAAGGAGCCATCTACAGAGAGCAGCATGTTTAAGGGTCACTTCTAACGTTTATGTGAAAACAAAAACCGATGAAGAATAAAGCGCTGTTGCTTCTGCACTTCTCTTACTCTACCACAAGAGTGAGCTTTACCATTTATTATAGCATACGTGTGGCCAGTCTGCTACATGAAAGCGTGGGATTATACAAGAAACTAAAATTATATTAAATATGTTATTTTCAAGATAGATCCTCTACATAATTTCATTCCATAACTTAGGTCATCTTTTGTTTCACAGGAAAAGATCTGCTAACGCACATTAAAGAATAAAGCTAGATAATAGACATATTGCAAGTACCTGTGTTCAAAGATTTTTTTTTTAATTTTCCATTCAACTGATTTATACATTCCTCAGTCAAAATGGGGGGCAAGGAGCACATCAATTATTTAAGATTGCAAACAATGAAAAACTAGAAGTTTTATTCCACTTCTAGACTTCATGAATAGGTTCTAGTACACGAAGATAAGATGTATAACTTTTAAGACAGACACTTTATATAACTGATTGTTTACCTAAATTAAGTAATTCTAGAGCAATACTTGTCTTATGTAGGAAGGGGAGAGAAAAAAAACTTCAAAATTTCAAGTTTTTTTCTCTAGATTTTTAAATACACTTACATACAAACACAGCACTAAATCCTCAATCTCATTGTGATCTCATTTGCACTAATATAACACAATTAAATATAAAGTGTAGAAAGCAGAAGCATGGTCACAGTTTTGGGCAAATCCCTTATCACATAAAATCATCACTTGCTTGTGAGAATCATAGAACAATTCAGGTTGGAAAAGACCCTTGGGATCATCAAGTCCAACCATTGACCCTACACTACAAGTTCACCCCTAAACCATATCACCCAACACCACATCTAAACAACACTTGAACACATCCAGGGATGGCGACTCAACCACCTCCCTAGGCAGTCTATTCCAGTGTCTGACCACTCTTTCTGTGAAGAATTTCTTCCTAATGTCCAGCTTAAACCTGCCCTGTTGCAACTTGCAACCATTCCCCCTGCAAGACTTCAGTTTAGAGCAGTAATCCTCACAACCAGGACCATGTTCCTGTGGAAGGTATGCCAGAAGATATGTTGCTGCAGAGGAACTGGGGGTGAAATAGGAACATGTAAACAGAAGGCAAAGAGCTGACAATCTGAGCTATGTTAAAACTCTGGAAGGCAGATGGAAGATAATACTAGATTTTAGAACTCACATCAGGCTTGAACATCAAAAAGGCACAAGTCACTTGCAAAGCTTAGTCTCTTCAGTGACAACCTACGAGGCATCATAGCCATTTAAGTTTCTTCTCTCTAAAGAATTAACTACTGTTGACAGAAAGTTTTATGACTGCTGGGCAAATTATTGCTGGAATCGATGCAAAACATGACCAGCTGCACAGCAGGAAAGTATGAACGGCAAAAACAGAAGACAAT
The DNA here is from genome assembly GCF_000703405.1 of Apaloderma vittatum. Taxonomy (NCBI): domain Eukaryota; kingdom Metazoa; phylum Chordata; class Aves; order Trogoniformes; family Trogonidae; genus Apaloderma; species Apaloderma vittatum. The sequence continues at coordinate 63,147 of NW_009701978.1, forward strand.
ACCCTACAGACTAAAAGTTAGTAGGAGCTCATCTGGAAAACACACAAGCGACAACTGGAATCCAGAGATCTTGAATCTGTTGGAGGAACACTAGAATAAGATATATGTATCAGCACTAATCAGTAGTTTCCCTGCTACTCTCTCAGGAGGAAAAGGGTTTTGACAGATTGAAGTGGTATTGGCTTACTCTGGATAAACAATTGCAAGCTCTGGGCAGACTGGTGCAGCTGGGACCACGTCACTGCCTCTCCACTTGTCTCTAGAGTCCAGTGTTGGGGGGTAAGTGGACGAGAGAAGATAGCGTGGCTCCAGCAGCTGCTGCCTCTCCTTCCACCAGCCTTGTTAGCTCTGCTCATGCTTTCTGCATCACGCTTGTTCTAACTGCTTTCTCCCAGGCACATCTCCTGTTCTGTTCCCTGCAGCTCTCAGGCAATATGCTCCCAGGGTTGATTCCCTTCCCAACCCTCTGTGGAGGCCCCCAGCTTCCTGGAGTGGTGTATATAGCCACCTCTTTCCAGCATTCCATGGCTCACTGCTCACACTTCAGAAGCAAAAGTACCCCTCTGCAGTTTCTCTGAATCAAGCACATCATGGGTCCCCAAACCCAACTGTCTTCAAATGCCATCTTTGTCCTGGATACCAAAACAAGTATGCCTGCTCCCAGCTACTACCCAGACTCTGAGGAGAAAACATTTAGGGCTTTTGGTCTGGGAATGTCCTTAGATCAGTGAGCTGGGTTCCCAGTGCCTCCCAGAGGTCACGTGTGGTGTCGGGATTGTGCAGCTGGGAGTGTAGCAGGGGTAAAAATGCAAGTCTCTCTCCTTCCAGTGGCAGCAAAGTGTTAGATTGGCTCATTCAAACTCAAGATACCACAACCAGAGCTAAGCTTCCTCAGGCCCTGGTCCCCAAGACCTTATTGCTTGAGAGAAAAGAACAGCAGATCTCCTGCTTAGGTAGGTTCATTACAAGGATTGCTGAAATGCCTTTCAAGGTTGTCTGCAGCTGCTAAGCAGAGATAGCCAGGAATAGCACATGCTTGTGCCTGCTAGGAACATCTCAGTTTAGTGAATGCTGGTATTAAGTGGAGAATTGTATGTTAACTGGTACACACATACTCAGAATGTTTTTCCATCTTACACCTACTTCACACTAAAGTGTATTTTCTCATATCTGCATCCATGCTCTGTGAATAAACAATATTTCTTAGCCATACTTGCTGCAACAAGATTTGGTTTTGTTCAGTGGATTTACATTTAAGTATGGTTTTTCTGATTCATCAGTGCTTTGCATACTTTATATACAGAAAACTAAAAATACAGTAAAATAGTATGTGAATAAAAAAACACATTAAAATTCATAAACTGCTACCCTACCATTTACTTCTTTTTACTATATCACCAGCTAATCAAACACAGCAGCATTTGAGGAGTGTATCCTCCCCAGTTTTCCTTTCTAGGAAAAAAGACTTGCAGGTTTTCCCTCTACAGAACAGGGTTTCCAAAGAAAAATACTATAAACCAGAGGATACTTGCAGATTCAGGAGAGAACAGCAAATACTGCAAATTTCCCTGCCCCCAACATCCACATAGACCTTGAAATTACCATTCCATATGCACCAAAGAAAGTCTGTATGTGATGCATTACATTACACAAAACTTCGTATTCATTTCAAAGCTGCTGCTGCTTAAGAAAAGGCAACTGCCTAAGCAGAAATCTTCCCAGGATTCAATTTGTCTTCTGCATCTATCTCAAAAATTAAAACTCCAAAGTAGAAAACCCTTCATCTACAAAGACTTGGGAAAAACCTCCTAGTTCTGAGGTACATTGTCAGATTGTTCATTTGCATTTTCAATATGAATATAACTATCTCAATTCTGCAGAAAGCCTACCAAAAAAAATGAGCATTGACCCTGAGGAGATTAAAATTTTCCTCTGCCACCTTCAAGGTTTTAGTAAGTGTTGTTATTGCCATTATCTAAATCAGAGCTATGACTACACTGGAATATTCTGAAATTTGACATTCACATGCCTATATAAGAAAGAATCCAATTTCAAGCTGAAATACTCAACAAAATGAGTATTTAATTAAGATCTCTGGCCCCTCTATGTCTTATTTTTGAAGATCTGTAGAGATCTCTGATAATTAAAGATTCTTATCAACTTTTTCTTCTCCTCAAGAATCAAGACTGTAGACAATAGCCTGAAAAGGAAAATGAAAGATGAAGGGTTACGGGTCTGACAGTAATTCCTCAAAAGCTGACCAGTCTAAGGTTTTTTTAAAGAAAAAAAAACCAAAACACACCACTAACAAACCTTCATATATGAACTAAGCCCTGATATAAATCAAGGAATAACATTAGTTCAAATTCCAGTCTACTTTTCCTACAGCAGCATGTGGCCTAAATAGTCAAATGACTGTCATTAAAAAGATGCTGAAAGCATAGCACATATATTTAACTTGTGATGTGCATTTGGCTGTTGTTATGATGGGGATTTAAGGTTTATTCACAGATTCACAGTTGTCCATGTCAACTCATTTCCTCTCAATAACAGTGAGTTATTCCTACAATTTAATTATTCAATTCATGTTTCAAAGCTGTAGAATGCTATTAATATACAGCATCAACAACAAAAAGTTACTGAGAAAATAAATGTAAGAAACACACTTTAGCATAAGACTGTTGATTAAATGATAACTTAGACAAAAAGTCTGAGTGGACCTGACTAGATTCATGCATGTATACATGCATCTACAATGAAACAGAAAGTCATTATTTATTTCACATAAACCTGTCTGCTTCATTAAACCTCTGAGCACATGCATGAAGCCAAACTGGTTATTAGGTATCCACTTCCTGCCCTTGGATCTCCTTTGGAAGCTCAAAAAGATTCCCACGTGAATACGAATCTCAGTTGCATCTCTGATTCACAGTGTTTACAAGCTCAGTAAGAATAATGACTTTAGATTTGCCACCACAGACCTTTTAATAGCATATTGGATGCCAAAGCATAGAGTTTCTTGCTGCAATCTAAAGTTTAATGTTTAATGGAGTGAATCCCATTAAGCTGAAACTTGATGGGACACAGAACACAAAAACTACAGCTAACTGAAAGAACAAGTAGAAAGTGTAGCTAACTGCACAAGAAGAAAGGGAAATACAACACAGCAGAGAGGAAACAGTCTAGGAAGTTCCTGGAGTGTGTGGAAGAGAACATCCTGATGTAGCTGGTAAGTGAATCGACCAGGGGGGGTGCCTCACTAGGCCTGCTCTTTACAACCAGAGAAGGACTGGCGCATGATGTGGTGGTTGGAGCCTGTCTTGGGCCTAGTAACCGTGAAATGATAGAGTTTTTGATTCCAGGTAAAGCAAGGAGTGGAGTCAGCAAAACCATCACCATGGACTTCCAGGGACTTTGGCCTCTTCAGGACACTGGTTCAGAGTGTCCATTGGGAGACAGTCCTGAAGGGCAAAGGGGTCCAGGAAGCCTGGACATTCTTCAGGAAGGAAGTCTTAGAGGTGCAGGGGCAGGCCAACTCCACGTGTTTTAAGACCAGCTGGTGAGGAAGACAGCTGGCCTGGCTGAACAGGAAGATTTTGCTGGAACTCAGGAAAAAAAGGAGAATTTACCACCTTTGGAAGAAAAGGCAGGCAACCCAAGAAAAGTACAGAGATCTAGTTAGATCATGCAGAAACAACATCAGAAAAACAAAAGCCCAGCTAGAACTCAATCTGGTCACTCATAAGAGATCATAAAAAAATGTTTTTACAAATACATTAACAACAAAAAGAGAGCCAGGAAAAATCTTCCTTCTTTACTGGATAGGGAGGAGGGGAACATTGCCACCAAGGATGAGGAAAACACTGACGTACTTAATGCCATCTTTGCCTCAGTCTTTAATAGTCATACCAGTTACCCACAGGGCATTTAGCCCCCACAGTTGAAAGACAGGGACTGAGAGCAGAATAAACCCACCCCACTCCCACAACCCATGAGGCAGTAGTTAATGACCTGCTACATCACTTGAGCACTCACAAGTCTAGGGGGCTGGATGGGATCCACCCGAAAGCGCGGAGGTAACTGGCAGAGGAGCTTGCCAAGCCACTCTCCATCATCTACCAGCAGTCCTGGTTAAGAGGGATGGTCCCAGATTACTGGAGGCTTGCCGATGTGACACCTGTCTACAAAAAGGACTGGAAGGAGGACCTAGGGAACTAGAGGCCTGACAGCCTGACCTCAATACCAGGGAAGATCATGGAGCCGTTCATCTTGAATGCCTTCACAAGGGCGACCAGGGTTTCTGACTCAGCCAGCATGGGTTCATGAAAGGCAAGTCCTACTTGACCAACCTCATCTCCTTCCATGACCAGATAACCTGCCTAGTGGATGAGGGAAAGGCAGTGGATGTTGTTGTCTACCTGGACTTAGTAAAGTCTTTGACACCATTTCCCACAGCATTCTGCTGGAAAAGCTGGAGGCTCATGGCTTAGACAGGTGTACTCTTTGCCATGTTAAAAACTGTCTGGATGGCTGACCCCCCAAGAGAGTGGTGGTGAATGGAGTTAAATCCAGTTGGCAGCCAGTCACAATCAGTGTTCCTCAGGGCTCAGTGTTGGGGCCAGTCTTGTTTAATATCTTTATCAGTTATCAGGATGAGAGGATTGAATGCACCCTCAGTAAGTTTGCAGATGACACCAAATGGAGCATTAATGTTGATCTGCTGGAGGGCAGGAAGGGTCTGCAGAGGGATCTGGATAGAAGCTGGTGAGGGGTCTGGAGAGCATGTCTTATGAGAAGGAGCTGAGGGAACTGGGATTGTTTAGTCTGGACAAGAGGAGGCTCAGGGGAGACCTTCTTGCTCTCTATAACTACCTGAAAGGAGGTTGTAGAGAGGTGTGTGTTGGTCTCCCAAATAATTAGCGATAGGACCAGAGGAAATGTCCTCAAGTTACACCAGGGGAGGTTTAGATTGGATATTGGGAAAAAATTCTTTACTGAAAGATGCTGATGAATTGGAACAGGCTGCCCAGGGAAATGGTAACTCCATGTTACCATCTCTGGAGGTGTTCCAGAAAAATGTGGACATGGCAATTCAGAACATGGTTTAGTGGCCATGGTAGTGCTGAGTTGACATTTGGACTTGATGATCTTAGAGGCCTTTTTCAACCTTAATGATTCTATGATTCTGGGATTTTAACAAAAATACTATTTGCAAACCTGATGGGAGAGTACAGCATTTCCCCGTGACCATTTTTTAATTTAATTTTTAATTTGTATTTCCAAACCATTTAGCACATTTCACATCATCGCTCTAAACAACGGATTTGGGGAAAATAAAACGTATCACACATTTTTTAGCCATGAAAGGTAATGATCTGTATTGCCGGGGAATCTTTCTGTTCTCCCATAGACACACTTTGCCTTGTCTCCTGTACTTGGGCTTTAGCAGAGGCTGCAGTGTCGGACAGGCTGACCCTCAAGACCACACGCACATTCCAAGCACCACACCCACTGTTCCTGTACCGCGACAGACACCCTACTACTCCTTCAGCTTCATTCAGTGCACACTTATTCTGACACCAAACTTCGAACCTTCTAGAAGCAGTCGTAGACCTCGGGAATCAACACTCAGACACCGCTCCCCCGCACAGGCGCCCGTTAGGACCGGCCTCAGGCCTCGCTGAACGCGAGTTTCACCGCCTCACCACTCCCCCACTCCAACAGAATGTTCCATTCGCGACAGGGAAGTGGCGAGGCCGTGCGATAGCACGTTCCACTGCAGGAGGAAGGCGGGGGGAACAGG
>NW_009701979.1:0-18251 GCF_000703405.1 Apaloderma vittatum
AATTGTTCTATGATTCTATGATTCTTCGTGCAGCAGCATCCAAAGATTTGCACATGCCCAGTATCCAGCCTGTAGACTAGAGCTGCATCTGGGAAACCTTCAGGTTAGCTCACAGAAGGCTTATCTCCCCCACCACTAGCAAAGTAGCAGGTTGCTCAAGGCCTCATAGTCACCATGTTCACCATGACTCAAAATCCAGAGGATGCTTCCTCCCACAGTCCCGATGCCCCTTTATCTTTCACCCTCAGGCTCAGAAGAAAGATGGAGGTCTCCTGTCATCAGCTATGGTGCAATCACACCAAGTTCTTGGCATGTCAGATGGCTCCTCCAAGGAGGATCTCACCAGCACTGTCTAGAGCAGCTTGCACCAAGCATTTATTGCACACTGCGTTGCCCTAGGAATGCAATCCAGCATCATCTCTGCAGAAGAGTCTGCTCCTAACTGTGGTCTCTTGAGACCTTTTGGAGATATTTTTACCATGAAACCAAATTCTTTTCCTGGAGAGTAGTCTGCTTTTGACCTTCTTTCTGTAAAGCAGATGTTTCCCTCTTGGGTACATTAGTCCCAGCTGTTTCAAGGGCTGGATTTATTCAGTTTATCTCTGCTGGCTTTCTGCTGGTGTGCTACTCTTGACACCAGAGATGCTACTCCTCTTTAAACTGCTTGAACTCCTGTGGAGTTAAATCAGGTTGAACACCACAGTGTAAAGTGCCAGGATAACTGGAGCTTAGCTCACAGCCCCTCAGAATCCACACTGAGCATCATCCATGTGCAAAACAGCCCTGCTGCCTCCCTGCTGCCCGTGAGCCCACCATCCCCTGCCCGGGGTACCCAGGAGGGGGCTGCATGAAAGGTCCAAAAGGCCTCCCCAGTCACCTCCATTCCTCCTGTGCCCCAGCTCACCACTCCACCCATCATCCTACAAGGAAGAAAAGGACTTGCAAGGAAAAAACTTTTTCTCTGTGAGGGTAGTAGAGCCCTGGCCCAGGCTGCCCAGAGAGGGTGTGGAGTCTCCTGCTCTGGAGACTTTCCAACCCGCCTGGATGCGTTCCTTGGGGACTGCCCTGGGTGACCCTGCTCTGGCAGGGGATGGCACTGGGGGATCTCTAGAGGTCCATTCCAACCCCAAACATTCTGTGATTCTGTGATTCTGTGAAGATCTGAGGTTGTTCTTTAATTATCACACTCATAATATAGCCCAAGCTCTTACTACTCCTCTGGGACACGTTAATCATAGAATCATAGAATGGTTTGGAGATGGAAGGAACCTTTTGATGTCATCTAGTCCAACCCCCCTGCAGTGAGCAGGGACATCTTCAACTAGATCAGGTTGCTCAGAGCCTTGTCCCATCTGATCTTGAATGTCTTCAGGGATGGGGCTTCTACCACCTCTCTGGGCAACCTCTGCCAGTGTTTTATCACTCTCATTGTAAGCAGTTTCTTCCTTATGCCTAGTCTGAATTTCCCTCTTTTAGTTTAAAACCATTGTCCCTTGTCACGTCGCTACAGGCCCTGCTGAAAAAGATTGTCCCCATTGTGATGCCTCGGCCAGGAACCACTGAAGTGAAAACGAGAAGCAAAAACCGTGAGTGCTTTGAAAAGCTGCAAAGTCATCCTGAAACTGCTTACGGAAGGAAGCAAGAAGTGCCTGTTCATCGTGGCCAGCATTCAGCAGCGCTCCCTCAGCTCGTGCTAATTTACAACCCAGGAAGGCTGGATCGGGCAGGTTAGAGGAGTTCATGGTATGAACTCCTACCTAAGCAAATACAGGCTGTGATGAATAATTAACAGGAGTTGTAATATTGAACTGTCCTGTGAACGGTTTGGAGGAGCAGGGAGAATAAAGAGAGACTATCAAGCTTATAAAAAATAAGCAGTATTTCCTGACCTTGGCTCTAAGCCTGGACTCTACATATTCTCCTGTGAAGGGTTTGGAGGAGCAGGGAGAATAGACTATCAAGCTTATAAAAAATAAGCAGTATTTCCTGACCTTGGCTCTAAGCCTGGACTCTACATATTCTGCTCATCTCCGATCCAAGCAGAAGCCAAAACTCTCCTCCCAGTGTTATCATCAGAGGAGAGAAGCAGAAGGATCTGGGGGTCCTTTTGTGAAATGTGTTGCAGGGTATCCAGCACAGTCTGCATACAGCTGGGTTTGCCTTGTGCAGAGAGGCACAAAGAGGGGGTGTAAGGTGCCTCAAACCTGAATTAGGCACCCAAGTTTCCATTTACTGACTGCTGAAGGGGCTGAATATGCTTTCATTCCTCCAGAGAGATTTTTCCCAGAGCTGAAGATTTACTCGAGATATGGCCAGGATGTGCCTGCTAAAGCCAGCTCTGAAAGGCTACTGGCATGAGAGAAATGCTCTCTGCTCGAGCCAAAACCACTGAGCTGAACATTTTCCCATTGCGTGCATTTGTGACTTTGCTCCACGGGCTCAGAGCCACATTTCTCGCCCCAGGGGAAGCAGCAATGTCCATCTGCTGTTTCACAGCAGCCTGTGCACCCAGGGTGAGGTGCCTGCTATGGTTTGGAGAGCCCCAACGCTTCCAGAAGTGCTCATGCCAAGGGACTGGTGTGGTTGAAGGAGGCACCTACCCACCCAGAAGACCAGCCTGGCTCTCTTGGTGCTAAACAGGAGCTCACACACTGATCCACTCTCATCCAAACCATTCCAGGGTGAGCATGCTTCCCATGGCTTCAAGGGCTGTGCCCTGGTGACCTGAGAACAGGCAGATCTTGCAGCTTGGTAACCAAGTTCCAGCCTGGAGCTTGCTTTTCTTTTTTTTATCCTTTGGCTCGCTCTAGGTACCTTCTGCAGCTGCTCATGGCCATTTTTCCCTTTTGAGATGACTCCTTTTTCTTTGAGCAATGTGTTAAAAGGGAATCCAAATCCTCTAGCAGCAAGACGAGCAGCAGCAGCTCATTTTCCCCACCTGGAGAGGGCTGCTGAGAACAGGAATAGAATAGAATAGAATAGAATAGAATAGAATAGAATAGAATAGAATAGAATAGAATAGAATAGAATAGAATAGAATAGAATAGAAAAGAATAGAATAGACTGGAACAACAGAACTATTTCAGTTGGAAGGAATCTACAACGACCATCTAGTCCAACTGTCTGACCATTTCAGGGTTGACCAAGTCAAAGTATGTTGTTAAGGGCACTGCCCAAGTGATTCTTAAATACTGACAGGCTTAGGGCACTGACCACCTCTCTAGGAAGCCTGTTCCAATGTTTGGCCACACTCTCAGAACAGAAATATTTCCTAATGTCCAATCTAAACCTTCCCTGATGCAGCTTTGATCCATTCCCACACGCCCAATTGCTGGATCCTAGTAACAAACGCTCAGTAACCTCTCTTCCCACATCTCCTCCTCAGGAAGCTGTGGAGAGCAATGAGGTTGCCCAACTTTTCATGGATTAACCCTTCTCAGCTCCAGGGTAGCCGTGCATACAGAGTCCACTGTGGGGTGAAAGGTGGTTTCCGTGCTCCTTTGATGCTTTAAAACTGTGTATCAGCAGAGCTGAGCAGCATGGTCCTTAGCTCATGCCTGCCCCAACACACCAGGGAAGTGTCTTCCTACTATCTATGCCCAGTTCAGACAACATTTCAGGACATGCTCTCCAGAGCTGGTCTCCACAGGGTGCACCCTGAAATCGGATCTGATCTCACCAAAAGGAGGGGGTAACTCTGTGGTTCAGCATTTTGGCTACACACTGCTGCATCAATTAGTATTTGATGCGAAAAGCACGAGGCACTTGAAATACAGGTGGCAAGGGAGGACTCTGTACCTTCATTGCAATGTTTTACCAGAGGCAGGTTTAACCTCTTTATCTCCTTATTTCATTCATAGGTTGTTTCGTTCCTTCAGGCCAAAAATCCTACATCTGCTCCAGCCTTTGGTGGTGCATGTTTTCAGCTCAGGCATTTGAGTCTGTTCTACTGCTCAGACAAGAGAGTTTTCCTTTCAGCTTCGTCCTTGGAAAGGACCAGCCATGGCTCTTCTCAGATTCAAGAACTGAAAGTTTCCCTTATTTTTTATATAGAGAAACAAGATTCTGGTGTAAGTAGCTTCCAGTCTTTGTCATAAGGCTTCTGCACATGTGGAGCTGTACGGATTAGTGAAGCATTTTCATCCTGCATTATTCAAAGTCTGGTTTATGCAGTCAAATACAGACGAAATCACAACTGCTTGTGCTGTCTCCCTCCCCTCCCACCCTTCCTTCTTCCTTCCTTCCCCCTCTTTGTCCATCTACTTCTATATCTACCCTTCATCTGTGCCGTCCTTACAGTATCTGAATACCTTCCCCAACAATTCAGTGGTAATGGAGAGGTTCCCAGTGAGCTTCCTAGAGGCTGTGGAAGTGCTGACAGGGTTAAAACACTTTCTGTGGCAAGGTTCAGGGCTTGGATTTTGAGATTTAAATTTCTTCACTTCTTGATAGACTTTTATTGGGTAAAATCAACCTGGAGAGTACAGGAGAGTTTTACAGGGAGTATGTGTAGGCCCTCATACAGATTGCTGGGGGATTTTATCTGAGCTCCTAAATTGAATTCATTGCTGTTGGTTGGATGAAGCTGTGTCTGGTGCCAGATGAAGCAGTTTCGTGCTTGAGGACCTCCCATGCCTCTGGGTGATCTCGTTCCCTGGGGAATTTCCATTGCTCTTCCTATTTCCTTCTGGTCTGAATTTCTCAGATTTCAGCCTGGCAAACTAAACCTCTCAAGCAAGAGAAACAGCTTGCTGGGATTGGTATCAGTTTACACGGAGGTGCCGGGGTAAAAGACACACATTGTTTGGAGTATTGGAAACATGAGGGACTCGTGCATGTGAAGGGGTCAAGGCAGGGTCTAGGGAGGAAAGATGAACACCAGCTTATTTTTCTTTCTCTCAGTGAGCAACAACGTTTGAAAGAGTCAGTGAGGGAAGACGTGACCTGGTATATATGTGCAGAGAGATGCACCAAATTTGGAAATAGAGATGAGGAGACTCTGAGGTGCCTGAGTCTGAGGGAGATGGGGTCTGTCTGTAACCAGTGCTTGGCTCTGGAGCTTGGTTTTGGAGTGGGGTCAAGTTCTCGCTTAGCCACCATTTAGGGCTGCACAGAGGGATGGGAACCACCAAAGAAACCTTCTAGAAGCTACTCCAGCTAATCTCCCTCTCTTGTGCCGTCCTGTTGGCGTTGCAGCTCTTCCCGTCTCAGCTCTTCCCATCTCTTCCTGAATCTGGAGCAAAGGATGGAGAATAACGTTGGGAACAGTGTCAGTACTGGGATGCAACAGTCTGGGCAGCTGAAGAGATAAAGCTCTTTTAGCCCTCTCTAGCACAGAGTGGTTAAAGAGGTGCCCTGCACCACTGGTAGTTCTGGACCAAAGGCAGGAGCGGTCTAGATTGAATAATGTATAAGCCCTGTCCATCTGAGATTTTCTCCACGTGTCCCCAAAAAATCAGAAAGCACATCTAGCTTGTCTACAGCCTGATGGGTTTTTGATGGGAATATGTTTTGATCCCGCTTTTTGTTCTGGGGCATGATGAAGGGAAAGCCAACTGTATCCTGGGCTGTATCAAGGGAAGTGTGGCCAGCAGGTCAAGGGAAGAGAATCTCCCCCTCTGCTCTGCTCTGGTGAGACCTCACCTGCAGTTCTGTACCTAGCTCTAGGGTCCTCAGCATGGCAAAAACTTGGATTGGTTGGAGCAGGTCCAGAGGAGGCCACGAAGAGAAGGGAGTTGGAAGACCTCCCCTTATGAGGACAGGCTGAGAGAGTTGTGATAGGACAAGGGCTAATGATTTTAAACTGCAAGAGGGTAGATCTACATTAGACATTAGGAAGTTCTTCAGTGTGAAGGTGGTGAGACACTGGCACAGGTTGCCCAGAGAGGCCTCATCCCTTGAAACATTCAAGGTCAGGCTTGATGGGGCTCTGAGGAACCTGATCTGGTTAAAGACGTCCCTGCTCACTGCAAGGAGGTTGGACTAAATGACCTTTAGAAGTCCCTTCCAGCCCAAACCATTCTGTGGTGCTATGATTCTAAGGTTGGTAGGACAGGGAGCAGCACATGATGAGCCAGGGAGGGTGAAAGAAGAGAAGAGCACAGGGAGTTTCTGGGGAGGAGCTCTTTGTAAACTGCAGAACTTTGCGGTTGCAAAAGCAAAACATCTTTGTTTGCATTTGTCTCGCAAACAAAATACTTGTGACTGTTTCTTTTTTATTCCCAATTTGCTGCCTAGTGGCACCTCTGGTTCTGCGAAAAGCCGGGAGTGGTGTTACTGCTCCTGGTATGCAAAGATGAACTTGTGGTCGAGGGCCAAGCCAAGAAATCTGGCTTCTCTGCCAAGCCCTGCCGCGGGCTGGCTGCCTCGGACACTCGGCACGGCAGTGAGCATCCCTGCAGCACGAAACACTTAACCATCAAGCTGTCTCCAAAAGAGTCTGGCTCCAACGAGAAAGAGAAGAGGGAAGGGAGAGCTTACCCCAATCAATTTGGAAAATGTTAAGGAGAGGCTCAAAAAGGGCATTTTCCTGATGAGTTGGACCCCTTTTTGTGATAAGGATTCCAGCACCTTCGGATCAAAATCCTAACCAGAATATATGCTGAGAATTTGGGTATCATTAAATTTAAGACCCTCTCTGTGCTCTCTTTATCAAGGTCAGAGCCTAAGTGCAGACACATCTAATTCTCTTAGGCTCACCTTTCATTCCTTAAACCCCAGACAGGGTCTCCTGATCGCAGCCTGGTGCTCCAGAGCTGGACGAGATGTTCTGCCACGTGCTTCACAAGCTCTCAACTCCATCAGCTTTAGAGAGGAGATGAGATGAGGTCGAGTCATGAGATCATGGGCCATTAGCAGGTTTTAGCTGGTAGCCCCTTTATTGTTCTTTATGTAGATGTTGATGTGTCATGTTTTGTCACGTTAATGCTTGCAAAACCCTCGGGACCTTCAGGAGTAAAAAGATCAGTTGATTGCACACATCATATCTATCTGTTTGCTGAGCAGGGAATGGACTTGAGGCCACATTTAAGGGAATTTTAGGTTCAAATACATCCTGAAGATATCCCAGTTGGGGGGGGGGGGGGTTTATGCAGTTCAGCTGTGACAGTATCTGCTGTAATATTATTATATCTGCTGTAATATTATTATATCTGCTGAAATATTATTCACTGTATTACTCATGCCAAAAGTTAGGAGATCCCCATATCTGTAGAGTAATAACAGGCCAGTACTTTCTTTTTTTTGGTTTCTATTTTGATTCCTTCCTCCTTACACAAGCTGTTACACGTGGGCTGTAAGCTGCAGGCTGCCTCCTTTCCCCTGTTGCTGAAGGTATCGCTGCTATTTCAGGTAGAGTTTTCCTTCCATACTCTTCTTTATTATTCCATTCCAGCAGCTGGGTTAATTGCGAAGGGTTGGATCTGCAGGGAGGTGAAATCAAGCAACCACACAGGCAGGAAGATTTCTGAGCCTGGCAAGCCGAAGCGATCTCTTCTTTCTGTATGCCTCCCCACGGTTTTATTGTCTGCATCAGCCAGGCTCTTGGTTCCAGCTGCAAGTTTTTATTATTCCGAGAATAATCGTTTGGCTAACAGAGACCTCTCCCTGCAGACAGAGGGAAGGAACAACCCAAATCGATGTTGCAGATGGAAGTTTGCTCGGATCTGCTCACAATACCAAAGCAAAACAGAGAAAGCAAGGGGTTTTTAATAAAAGCATCTACTTATTTTTTCTTTTTTTTCCCCCCCACAGTTTCTTTCTCTCTCTCTCTCTGATAATCGGAAGGAAAGTAACATATGAACAAGAGACCTTCAGATCCCCTAAAAGGCAGATTCGAATCCATTGGCTTATAGAATATTTAGAAGAAAAGCAAAAGATACCCAAGAGAGGCACCCACAGCACCCACTTACCATGGGCTGTGGTGAGTCCTGAAACAGCTCCTCACCCTTTGAACAGAAGCATCAGAAAAGGGGCGATCTAGAAATGGCCATTTTTGCCCCAGATCCTCACTCATCACACTGGAGTCATCACCAACACAGCAATGGCCACAGGAGGTAGGGAGGGCACCAGTTACTGCAGTAACCAGGAGACACGGGTGCCCAGGACCGACAATAAGAGCTGTCCTGGATATAGAAACATTATTTTGTCTGGTTTCTCTTTGGTTAAAATGTCTGGTTTTGCTGATCACGTTCACCCCCTTCTCTGTGCATTAACTCAGAGCAGCAAGTGCGTCCCTCCCCAGTGCCCATCCAGATTTTTGTCCTTATACTGGGAAGCAGTAAAAAAAAACCCAGCAGCATGATGCCTGCCAGTCCCAAACAGGCACCTCCATCTGCAGAAACTTCACTTTCTCTAGAGCAGCTTATGGTGCTGAGGTCCCTGGTGCTCGATCCTGAGTTATTGCTGCCAATACAAACTGGGATCTACACTGAACCCACAGATCCCAGTCACTCCCCGCGAGAGATCCAGATGTGTTCTGGGCTCCACAGACTCTGCTTTTCCAGAGCCACAGCTGCGTGACTCGGTGCTGCACAGCACTTTTCATTTCCAAAGCCTTCTGCAAACACGAGCTGACTAAGCCTTGCCAGACCCCTATCCTCTGCCAATTGGATTGAAGGGGCCTCTGAGGAGCACGGCTGCAGCTCAGCCCAGAGGTGCAATTTCATTTTCAATTGTATGAGCATTTGAGGGGGGAGCTGAGAGACAAAGGAAGTTGTTGTTCAGCCACCGTTGAGCTTTTATGCCTATTTTTAAAATGTGTTTGCCACGTCTACTTGTTTGGAAACACAACAGCATCCCGGGTGCTCCTCTCAAAGCACAGGAGATCCTGGGCCCCAGGGTAAGTCAAGAAAGGTGATATTTAATGCCTTTCCAGTTTTAAAATCTGTGGCTACGAGAAAGCTGATATCCTGTCTCTAAATCTGTAATCCATCTTCCTCGTTCCACCCCTATCCCTCAGGCTGAAGGGAATTAGAGCAGGGGTTGCAGTTTGTGCAGATGAGTTGGCTGCAGTAGATCCGATGGAAAAAGCAAGTTCTGCTCTCTCAGACTTCTCATGCCACGGCCTCTTGTACCACCTGGAGACCCTCCTCGTGTTGCAGTGGTGGTGACACTGCACAGACACATGGGTGATGTACTGGGAACAGCGTGGGGAGAGCATCCCCATTACGTGCCTTCACAGTTATTTAATTATTTTAGTCTTCTAACAAGTAGAATCCCAAGTGGGAATAGGCTGAACTTGCCGCTGGGACAAGAGTTGGCTGAGTGGTTTAATGCATAAAAACGTGGGCCATTTCTAGGGGCTCTGAGACCAAGATAGGAGAGTTAAGTACTCAAATTCCAAAGAAAAAAAATTCCCGTGTGACTTCAGTTTGCTCTGCATCTCTGCAAAGCGCTGGGATTTTCCAGACAGCCTTTGCATTTGAAGATCTGTTTTAATGGAAACACACATCCAGATGTCCACAGGCAACTTGGAAAATCTCTCCTGTGAGTGCTAAGCTTTATCACTTCTAATGTGTTTTGATGGAAAAAGGAAGTGGAAAGTATCACTGATGTCATTTCCAGTGGAGACCATGAACCTTCTTCTATTCATCATCACAGCATCAAGTAACGCCGAGCTATGCTTTGGCTGTCAGTAACACTCGTTGTGATTTAATTAGACATCCTCTGGGTGTTGTAGCCTGTAGGCTGGTGCACTGAACACGGGAAGCCCGATGGCCAAGATGCCATCTCTACTTGCACCTGCTGGAACGGTTCTGCTTCAGGGTCTGTCAACCACAGATCGGGAGAAAAGGAGTCATAGAATCACAGAATCCTAGACTGGCCTAGACTGGAAGGAACCTCAGAGATAATCTAGTCCAACCTCCCTGTCCTGGGCAGGGACGCCTCTCAGCTAGATCAGGCTGCTCAAGGCTCCGTCCAACCTGGCCTTGAACACCTCCAGGGAGGGGGCAGCCACAACCTCTCTGGGCAATTTATTCCAGATTCTTGCCACCCTCGTACTGAAGAATTTCTTCCTAAGATCTAATCTAAATCTGTTTTCCTTCAACCTAAACCCATTTCCCCTTGTCCTATCAATGGACACTCTTGTAAAAAAGTCCCTCCCCAGCCCTCCTGTAGGTTCCCTTCAGGTATTGGAAGGCAGCTGTTAGGTGCCCCTGAAGTCTTCTCTTTTCTAGACTGAACAATCCCAGCTCCCTCAGCCTGTCCTCGCAGCAGAGCGGCTCCAGCCCCTGGATCAGCTTTGTGGCCTCCTCTGGACTCGTTCCAACAGCTCCCTTTACCTCTTACGGTGGGGCACCAGAACTGGATGCAGAATTCGAGGTGGGTTCTCATCAGAGCAGAGCAAAGGGGGAGAATCCCCTCTCTTGACCTGCTGACCACGCTTCTCTTGATACATCCCAGGATGCGGTTGGAAAAGCTCAGTTTCATCAGAGGAGGCTTGGCCTGGGGAAGAGCAAAATCTAAGCAAACCACCGTGTGGTCTGTACCATCTTGCAGTCTAAGCCAGTGAACACGTCTGTACCTTGGCTGTGCAAGGAGTCACTCAGAATCTCAAACCACTCCTGAGGGCATAAGCAAGAAAGAACAATCAAGAAAATCACAAGGAGATCATGTGTTGGCAGCTTTCCTGTCTGACCATCAATTTACTGATCATTATGCCCTGTAGAGCAGCTTTGGCAATTTGATACATTCCATCGATTTTCCTAAATGTGGATTCTGAGCTATGTACTTTTGAGAACTGTCTATTGGTTTCTCTCATAACCAAATTTATATTTCTATTTAGGTATTGACTGTTCTGTAAGAGGCTGAGAGTCGAGTGGAGGTCTCCTGAGAAGACATGCTCTAATATCATCAATCCTATATTGCTGGACTTAATAATGAGTGAAATTTTATGACTTTAGTGATGCAGCAGGTCAGCTGAGAAGATCATGCTGGTTCCTTCTAGCCCTGGGATCTCTGAATCATTACTGAGATTTTGGCTACAGCTGGTTAAGAAAATATATGGACTACAGATGGTTTTGTTCTTCATTGTCCTAGCCCAGCCCCAGTTAGCCCCAGCTGGGCTGTATATTTTAGCTGTTAAAGAGCGACGGTGACATGTAATCAATACATTGGCATTATGTAATCAATACATGCTGGCATTAACAGCTCACGGGAGGGAACAAACTCCATGACCACGGCAAGATCGAGGCTGACCTACATCTGCACCACTCACCTTAGATGTATTTCTCTCAAGAAACACCAGCTGTGTTTTGCCTTTTCCACACTGAATGTGATGGAACATGGACCAAGCTGCTCAGCTCATCACATTTCAGCTCTCCCCTCCACACAGCATTTTTGGGTATGCTCCAGTTGTTCGGAAGTGCCATAAGGGATCACCGCTGCTTCTAGTTTGTGGTGAGTTTTGGACCCCGCAGTCTGAGAGGGATCATCAGAGCCACGTTTGCTGCAGCCTGCACTAATCTCTGCCTAGCTGTGCAAGTTGCAGAGAAGGGAAAACATAAAATTTATCAATACAGCACCCGGCTTATGAGGCAGTTGTGAAGATGAAAGCCGGGAACATAGAGGATGAAAGCAGAAATAACACGTGACAGAATGTGCCGGACTGTGTAGGGCTGGGAGGAGTCAAACTGGTGAGACGCTGAGTAGTTGCTATGAGGCACACGGTCTGATGACTGGTGACATTTGGGTCTCTCGTGGATTTCCAGGGGGTCCCCAGCTGGTCACACGCAAAAACAGATGGACCACACGATTATCTGCCAAAAAAGGCACAAGAGAGTTGCCGCCTGGATGTGAAAGTCTCCAGCGATGCTGAAGGGCAGCAGAGACCATGAATTACTTATTGGAAAGATGTTGAATGCGTTAAAGCCCAAGGGAAAGGATGGGTGACACGGGAGCTAAAATTGATCCTGCGAAGTTTAAAAGGCAAGTCTTTGAGAGAGATAGAGAAGGTAATGCTCAGAGAGCGTTTCAGGCCATTAATCTGGAATGATAAAGAAATCTCAGTGGAGACCAGATGGGAAATATTTAAGGCAGCAATAGAGAACACAGTAGGGAATTTATGGGGAAGCCTAAGCAAACAAGGAGGAGCTGGACAAACATCAAAACAAAAGCATTAGGAGGAGAATGCAAACAGAGCCAAGGATTATGGGAGAGTGGAAACAAAGGCACAAAAGAAAGCGAAGGAAAATTTCCGAAGGCAAGTCAACCTCGTCAGAGAAGCACCAGGAAAACAAGGTGGGAAAATGAGATGGGAAAAGGTTGTGTTCGCTGGGAACGACTGTGCCATGAGGAGTTGTGGGTGGCCTGAGAGCAGCCGTGAATGAGAAGGTGGAGCTGTGGGAAGAATATTTGCGTGAACACACTCATCTACCTGGATACAATCACCCCAGGCCAAGGTCGAGAGCAAGACAAAAAAAAATCAGTTCTGAGAGGATGTCAGAGGGTGAAATAGAAAGGACTATATAGCAGCAATGGCCCCTTCTTATCCTTTCAGCGGGGTATGAACCAGAATAGTCAGGGATCACCCCACGCCTAAGGAAAAGAGGAGGTATCACATGATTGGTCAAAAATAATGCACGTTACTACCACCGGTGAGACTATAAAGACACAAATTCCAGGGCAATGGGAAAAACCACAGTGGAAGTAATTGCTGACTGACTAAAATAAATCACAGGGGAAGTGATGGGTGGAAAATGCTGAAGTGTGGGAGTGGTTTAGATCAAACGTCCGTGCTCTGGCTATGAGTAGAAAAAGAGGATGGCAATTAAAGTTGATTTTGAGGCTATTTTTTTTTTGGTTGTTTGGAGAGAAGCACCATAGAAAGTGACAAAATCAGACACATTCCAGCTAAGAGTATTTTAGCTACAATTGCTCTGCGGAGCAGTAAGAGCAGGGAAAAAGTCAAGTAATGGATCTTTAAAGGTCCCTTCCAACCCAAACCACTCTATGATTCTATGATTCTATAATTCTGTGATTCTATGAATGGCTTCAGGTGAGAAGGCTGAGCAGAGGGACTCTTCATGTTTCATCATCTTCCCGTGCGATGAAGTAACAACCCAAGCTGAGATGAATCTCATGACAACAGGTGTTATGCCATTAAGATCCTTACCTTACACAAATGACACCAAGCAACTGGCAGACATATCAGAACTGGGGGGGATTGGTCTTCACACGTGTTAAAAATACTTTTGCTAGTGCAAACTTCCATCGAACGCTGAAGTGGTTGGTTCGGGGACAGGAGTTGGAAAGAGGAAAATGCAGGAAGAGAACAAAAAGATTAATTTGTATTTCTCAGGCAGCACAAGTATACCTGAGGACTTCCTCCAGAAGGACTTTTTAACGACATATTCCTTTGTCAATCCCGCTGTGTAGAAGGTCGCAGCCTTCGAGACTAAGGGTCTCTTCGTGGAGCTGTATCAGTCTGAGCCACCTACAGCACTGCCCTGGGCGACAGGATTGCCTGCCTGCACTGGAGTAGGTATCAAAGAGAAGGAACCATGGGATGTCTTTGGGCCAAAGCAGATGTGAAGTAGAGAAATTTTAAGATTACTAAAGAAGAAAGGGGAGAGGATTCGGGCTGAGAGGAGAGGAGAATCCAGGAGCAAACTAGAACAGGTGGTGGAGGTAAGAAAGAAAGCAGAGAAAGGGCAGAAGACCAGAGGAATACATTTGAGCTTGATAAGCATGGCTTAGTCAAGACATCATCAACCACGAGGAATTAGGCACTCCAGCTCCCATGAGTGACCTGGGTTATTCTGTGGGAGTGAACAGAGAGAGGGGACTAAACCTCAGTCTAGATAGAGACCCGGAGAAGTCTCTGTTTCCTCCTCCCACTCTCTGGCCCTTGTTTACCTTTGTTGTCTACAAGGGCAACATTAACGCTTTTCCAGGCATTCAAGAATATCCACCTGATTGAGGTTTTATTTTTTAAAAAACAAATTCATGCACTTGTGTGAAGCCTAAGGAGATAATCCTTATCCTATCCTCCTAGGAGTTGCATCACCAAGGCTCTGTCTACCGCTTAATAAAGCTTGCCAACTGCCAGTATAGCTGTTTTTTCTCATTACTGACACCAGGAAATGACACATGGGTGGGAAGAAACCCCAGGCTGTCCCAGCCACGGCTTACCCATGCCAGGAGGAAGAATGGGACAGAACCCTTTACCACTGGGCTTGGGAGCTGCCTCCTGTGACAGCGTGGGTTATCTCTGTTAAGATGAGAAAAAAAAATGAATTTACAATCAGGGAATGATCAGAAAATGGGCATCCAGGAAGCTGCAGTCCAACTCAGGCCTTTCAACCTCATCACATTATTCAAAAAGAAGAGAGAAACTAAGAAATTACTAGGGACACCTCTCCTCCTGAGATGGTTTCACCACATAGAATCATGGAAAAGTCTGGGATGAAAGAGACATTTAAAGTTCATCTGGCCCAACCCTCTGCAGTGAGCAGAGACATCTTTAACTAGATCAGGTTGTTCAGAGCCCCATCCAACCTGACTTTGAATGTCTCCAGGAATGGAGTCTTCACCATCTCTCTGGGCAACCTGGCCCACTGTTTCACCACCGTCATTGTAAAAAAAATTCTTCCTTATATCTAGCCTGAATCTCTATAGTTTACAACCATTGCCACTTGTCCTGTCACAACAGGCTCTGCTAAAAAGATTGTCCCCATTTTTCCTGTAGCCCCTTCAGGCAATGGAAGGCAGCAATAAATTCTCCTCGGAGCCTTCTCTCCTCCAGGCTGAGAAACCCCAACTCTCAGCCTGTCCTCATTGGAGAGGTGCTCAAGTCCATGCTCTTTAGAAATCTGTTTAGCCTGGTTTTCTGTGAAATTAGGTTTTTGCATCACTTGTCCTCACTGCCCTCTCCCCTCCACATGCTGTTGGCCAACCGGACATCACTGTTGGCCCACAAAGGGGCTCGAGGGTAATTATATTTCCTCAGGCTTGGAAAAAGCCAGATTACCCTGGGAAGCCCACATCTCAGCTATTCATTCTTCCACCCACAGTCAATAATGTCTAAAAGTGTAAACAATTTGGATGCTAGATTCCACCAAAAGATTTTGGCAGGAGGAGGTTATAGGCAGAGATAGCAGAAGATCTTTGTATCATCCAGGAGGAAAGATTATCTGTCGAGTGAGCAGGCTCTGTTGGAAATCCAGCTTTATTCCATCTGGCACACACAAACATGTGCTTTTACCTTAGCAGGAATAACATGCACAATCCTCACCAGCCCAGCAAAGAGGCATTTCTGGTGGTTATATGGCAAAGCAGAGCATTGATTCCCTCAGACGTGTCTCCCTGTAACACAGAGCTGCCCTTCTCACTGTTTTACCCCAGGGTAACTCAGGCACCTTCATTATTCCCCCCCAAAAGATGTATTTTTTCCCTCCTGTGGAAGCCCACTCCTTGTTCTGAGTCATCAGCGTGCTTCAAGTTGCCCAGAGAAGTTGTGGATGCCTCATCCCTGGAAGTGTTCAACACCAGGCTGGATGAGGCTTTGAGCAACCCAATCTAGTGGGAGGTGTCCCTGCCTATGGCAGTGGAGTTGAGACGAGATGATCTTTAAGGTCCCTTCCAACTCAAATCATTCTATGATTCACAGGAAACACAGGGCTCAAGGTTTGGGATATGGGTGGGAAGTGAGCTCCTGGGGAGCTTTGCTTTAGGCAAGAGGGCAGAGTAAGAGTAAAAAGGGGGTGACGGAGATGAAACCCGCCAGATAGATAGGGTTTTGCCCATGGATGTGAAATATGATAATCCTGAAAGAATTATTAGAAAAGCCACCTGGGCCGTTATACCATGCCTTTCTAGCTCTGTCTCAGAACTGGAGACAGAAAACATCACATATCCAGCTATAATACATTTCCATCTCATCGTGCCCAGTTGTTCGTGTTCCACGGGCAGCTTTCAGCTCTTTTCCATCCCCAGTGTCTACATCTCTATGCGTTTAGATAGAGTAATTTTATCTTCAGTTTCTGTTTAGTAAGGCAAGGCAAAGGAAGGCAACCCACCCTGTTCAGCACTCAGGAGGGGAAACGAGAGGATTTTTGCTTGCTGCGCAGCACTATGGAACCAGCATGTTATGGCTAAACTTCTTCAGGTCGCCCCGGCCAAGGTTGGCATGAAGTCATGTTGAGGTTAGGGACTTCAGCGAGTCTCTCTGTCTCTGTGTTCCCTCCCCAGCCCAAAGCTGTGTGTGCCTGTCCCCGCTGGGATGTAAGGTCTTTGCAGAAGGCACCATCTCTTACTAATCCAGCTGTCTTCTCATAGAAGGCTTCTGGTGCTCTTAGCTCTTGCAGTAGAAATAAAGTCTACTTGTTGCTGAGGGGCTCCGAGGACGGAGAACAGATTGCCCAGAGAAGCTGTGGATGCTCCCTCCCTGGAGATGTTCCAGGCCAGGTTGGATGAGGCCTTGAGCAACCTGGGCAGGTTAAGGGAGGTTGGATTAGATGATCTTTAAGGTGCCTTCCAACCTAAGACATTCTATGATTCTTTGAGACAGGCTGTGTCTGCACCTAATGCCACCCTACACATCTTTCCGCGATGGAGAAGACCAGCTTCTGCATTTGCTGTTAAATCTTGAGCTTTCTCTGCAGCTAACTCGTTGCAAGATGATGTAAATCTTCTAATCATGGTTTACTGACAGACCTGGCATTTCCAAATTAAGGGTTAGACTCAAAGATCTCCCAACCTAAATAATCTATGATTCAATGATTCTATAAGCATTGCTGACCACTGTCTGCTTGTTTCACTATGACCCCGTCCTTGGGCACACAAGGCTTCTGAGTATTGATGGGTATGTATTTTGGAGCACGAACAAGCAGCGAGTGGATCAATGTTTGCTGGTGCAAACTTGCTGAGACAAAATATTGGCTTCATTTGTTAAATTTTAATGACTGACCTGCCTGACAAAGCCAAGAATGTGATAACTCCCGTTTCTCTAGGCATGTTTAGCTATTGGGTAATTACACTTGAAGCTCAATGAATGTTGTTTCTTTCAAAATATTTTCTTGCCACTCAGTTAAAAACACACTTAATTAAACTCCAGAGGAACGAGCTGCGAATTTACGGTCTGTGAGAAGCTGTTTTGAATGATGACCCATCGGGCTTCGTGGCAGCTGCCCACGAGGAGATGCAAACCCACAAAGTCAGCGTCTGTCTGTCCTTCGGGGAACTCAGCAATGAGGGAAGACTGCAGCCTAAACAGAGGAGCTATTAAAGCAGGAGAAGATGCATATGTCATCTCGCCTGTGATGCATACCATGCTTGGTTACCATGGCAATGGATGTTATAGGTAGCTTCAGAGGAGGCAGAGAGTGATTAGCAGACAGATAAGGGAGAAGACTGTGCTGTACCCTCTGCAGTCAGAGTATTTTCATTAAGATTACAAGAAACAGGATCTAGACATTAGACGGCAGGTGTTTTCATTCCTGTCCTAATCTAACTTGAAAAGTATCAGCAACAAGGGCATCCCTCGCTTCCCTCAGCAGGCAGTTCCACCAGATGAAAGATTTTTCCCAGTATTTGGCCTCCTGTTGTCTTTATTTCCCACTACATGGTGCTTAATCTCCTCCAATGACAAGCAAAAACACCCCAAGTCCATGTTTTCTTTTGAAATGTGGCTGCTGCAAGGCTAACTTCATCGAGCAAGGATTTTGTGCTTTGGGCTAAAAACTTGCTTCCAAAGCTTCAGTACATAGGTGAGTTTTCTTTTTCAAATTAAGAGAAGGAAAAAACTTTCATAGCCGTCTTACCTTAGACTGAGAAAAACAGAAGAATGATAAAAAAAAAAGCTGCCTTTTACTGGGAATGGAATTATTTTGCTCTCCTAGCCTAGTTCCTGGAAAGAATGTGTGGTCTTTTGGCTAGCCACTAAGGATCAGCACTTTTAAGCCTGTTGGCCAGTATCATCCCACTTTTAGAAAAGGGTCTTTGCCACTCCAGGGTGGGGTATGAAGTTCCTACAAGTTTCATTATTATCAGCAACCAGGGAGAGGAGAATTAAAAGACACTTAAAGGTGAATTAAATGCAAATTAATCTATTTTAGTAGACCTGCTCTCGGAAAGCCAACCTCATCCTGCAAGGCAGCAGCCAATTAATCAGTCAGCCAGTGCATACTGGTCCAACAGTTGGTACCTCAGGGCCTCATCACCAATACCATAGGTTGTTGTAGGGCCACAAAGATGCTCCAGGGGCTGGAGCAGCTCTGCTGCGAGGACAGGCTGATGGAGCTGGGGTTGTT
>NW_009701979.1:18401-24134 GCF_000703405.1 Apaloderma vittatum
AGCCTGGATAAGAGAAGACTCTGGAGAGATCTTACAGTGACCTCCCAGTACTTAAAGGGGGCCCTCCCTGGAGATGTTAAAGGCCAGGTTGGATGATGCTTTGAGCAACCTGGTCTAGTTAAGGGCATCCCTGCTCATGGCAGGGAGGTTGGATTAGATGATCTCTAAGGTCTTTTCAAACCTAGACCATTCTGTGATTCTATGTTTCTTTCCTGACCATAATGGTAGGGGACACCAGGAGGAACTGGGAGGGCTGCAGGATGCAAGTGTGCAGGGGACTAGGAAGCCAGGTTTCACTGCTTAGGGAACAAGAAAAAAACATGTCAACAGCTTTCTCCAATGACAGCTTTTAAAAAAACTCTGAATATCGTCTATTGTTTCCTTGGTTTTCCACAGCACATGTCGCCACAGGGCTTGTTTCAGCAACGTACCCGCACCCACACATTTAACAAAGGCCACAGGTGTTCAGCAAAACTCATAATCCTCTGCAGAAGCGAAGCTTTAGCAAATGCAAGATGTTAAGTGAGCATTTAAGAGCTTTCCAAGATGAAAGCTGGACTTTGGAGTTTTGGGCCAGAGGTCCAGAGGTCCCTTCCAGCCTAAATTATTCTTTGAATTTGCTTCTTGTAGTCTGTATGCAAGGTACACAGCTCTTTATTTCTCCTTAGCTCTCACCCTTGTCAATATAAGTTAGTCTTACTTTCCAGGACTGTCCTCCAAGAGGATTTTCAAGTCTCTGATTCTCTGGATAAAGGGCTTCAACCCAGGCTTCAATATTCTTTTTGGGGATGAGATGTCCAAAGTCTCCTGCAGCAGCCAAGTGGGATGTTGGTTCCCTGAATGCACCACGCAGACTCTTCTGGTGTGCATCGATGGGGTAAATACGGGCCGCGCTCTCTGGCTGTGATTTTCAAAGATCTCCACCTTCTCAAAGAGATTCAAATTCCATACAGTTCACATGGGATTCGGGAGGAAGAAACCTCTGAGGATTTGAAGACCTGAAGACTTGGAACTGGGTGGAAACCCCAAGATGACATTAGAAAGATGCCAACGCACCTACAGATTGAGCTGCTGATGCCAACATGAAGCTATTCAAACAAAATCGAGAAGAAAAAAAAATAAAGAAAAATAAAGAATAAAGAAAAATCTTGTGCTTTAGATCCTTCCTTGTGTGATCCTATGAACCATGACGATTCCAGGTGGCATTCAGTAAGACTGAGGATGTGTCCTTTCATCAACAGAATGGACTCAGTTTACAAATCCCATGGCAGGAACAGGTCTTGAAAGCAGGACAGGGTTTTCCCAACCATCAGCCCCAGGGCTTGACCATCAGTGATAGCAGAAAGGGCTTAGGACACATTGATTTCATGCAAGTAAATCTAAATATATATTAACTCAAGAGCTAAATATTGAGTGATGTCAAAGGGAAGTCAATATATGCAAAGAGAGACTCAATGTATATAGAAAGGAAACAAACAGTCCAGCGAGCAGCTTGCTGGGAAACAACCACCTTCTTTGCCAGGACCAGCTACTACAGCCAGATGGACACAAGCCCACAATTCCTTTGGACACTCTATTTAGACTCCACAACACTTGAAAATGAAGAGCCTTCCCTTCCTGATGATCATTTTTGGTCCAATTGCAGAAAAGAAGGCCTCCTCAGCCCAAGGGAGGCAAAAATCCATAGATCCCACAAGCTAAAGTGAAGTAGAATCCACCAGGCTATGGAGAAATTGGGGTGAGGAGACAGCAGGGACAAGGGATAAACTTTGAGGAAGGGGCTTTCCTCTGTCCCTCTTGCTCAAGCTGGGTCACCAGACACTAAGGAGAGCAAAAATCATGGGGTCCAGCGGGAAGAATGTGCAAGAGGAGCCTCGACCTTGCTGACAGCCATGGGGCTTCCACCAGGTGCAGTTGGGTTTTTCCTCCTTTCCTAAATATTCTTTGTGCATTTTTTCCTACTGACCCTCAGCCAAGAAAGATACAATCAACACAGTGAGCAAAGCGCTGAGACCGTTTCCCACTCAAGTCCATTGGCCAACACAGACCAAGTGAGTTGACCACTGATGAGTGGACTTCCATCCACAGGACGTGGTCCAGTGACACAGGGTGAGGATGGACCTACAGAACAACCTGTATTTTTGTCCAAGGCTGTGTACAGTACAGTGCCATGCAGTTGCAAGGTCACAAAGTCATTCAATCATTCAAGTTTGTTTAAGATCATCGAGTCCAACCATTCAGATTCAGCTCCCCTGAACACCACGGCCACACACGCGAGTGCATTGGGGGTTTTTTTAAGTCTTACTTGTTACAGGAACTCAAAAAACCTCTACTTTTAGTTCTAACTTACTACAGGTTTCTCACAAGGACGGGAAACATTCCCAGAGAAGACAGATGGACCTTCCTCCTTCCCATTTTCTCAGAGGGAACTGGTGGTTGTTGTTTGCTGTTACTGAGGACAGGGGTTTTTTTTACTAACTTCTTGTAATAATTTAGTTTTTCCACAAGTAATCATGCCGGGTGCATCCTTCTGAGAAATCCCATCAAATACAATCAAGCTTGGAGAAGTTCCTAAGACATCTGCTTTATCTCAGCCCCGAAGGAGAGAGTTTGTGAGCAATCCCTTGTACAGCAGAAAGGGAAGGCTCCCTCCTCTGAAGAAACACCCAGGGAGGGGGACACACAGAGATCAGAGTTGGGTATTGCAAAGCACCCATCTGGCTTTGTGGCTTTTTCTGACAGTTTGGTGCATGAGAAACCTCCTTTCCTGGGATTGCATAAGAAGAAGAAAGGAAATGAGAACTCAGGGAGGGACTCAAAGACCATGGGGCAAAACTCCAACACTTGCTCTTCTTACTAATCCAACTTATGTCATCCTCATTCGCTCTGCGCCTCCTTTCACTTCATACACGTCTATTAGAATTTATTCAGGAGAAACACGACGTGACTCAGATGTCTTTCCTCTGACTTAAGGGTTGTCTGGATTTTAACCAGCCAACCCTGGCATGATGTTATCAGATGTTGAGAAACCAGGAACTGAGCTGGCGTCTTCTGGGAACACGAGGTCAGAGGAAGGCTCAGCAAGAACTGAGCTGGGAGAAGATGTCGCATGGTCCCCAGACCTGTTAGGGCCTCTGCAGCACCAGTACCTGAAGGTTATTTGGAGTGATGTTGCTCGGGGCCACAGGGCCAGAGAGAAAACTGAAGATCCATCTGAGCTGGAGAAATGGGCCATAAAAACAGATCAAATCCTCACACCTGGAGAGAGCAAGAGAGAAGATGGACTGAGAGCACAGAGACTTGGCTCTCAGCTTTCCAGTGTTTCGACATGAGGCTGGCGAAATTGTATCTAGACCTTAAAATCAGGGTGAAATAGAATCGTAGAATCATAGAATTATTTGGATTGGAAGGGACCTCAAAGATCATCTAGTTCCAACTCCCCCGCCATGGCAGGGACATCTCCCATTAGATCAGTTGCTCAAGGCTCCATCCAGCCTGGCCTTGGACGCTTCCAGGGATGGAGCATCCATAACCTCACTGGGCAACCTGTGCCAGTGCCTCACCACCCTCAGAGTAAGGAGTAATTTTAGCAGAACCACCTTCATCTGCTTTTCCAAAGCAAAAAAGGAGCATAACCCATGGCTTGAGCAGTGTCTAAGACCCCAAGGTAGGTCCTTGAGCATCATTTGGTGCTGCATGACCTCAAGCAAATCCACTTCTCTTTCCATCTTTCCCCCTACCCTGGTGTATTTAGGGAGTGAACTGTTTGAGATGAGGTGGGGAAATCGGTTCAGACACAGCACGGGCTGGCTTTGCTTGTGAAGGTTCAGCCCACGAGGCCAGATAGGTCTGGGAAAACCCTGGTTTAACTCTTTCCATGTGGCTAAGAAATAGTAATAGTAATGGTGGGAAATGTGACCTTAATATTAAATATCTTCTACAGATGACCATGGTGTTATAATGATAATTAACTGGGTTTGATCCACTGGAGGGAGCATCAATCTGTGAATTGTTCAGCCAAGGCACTTGGCAGTGGAGGGTTTCACAGTGGAGATGTAGATCATGGCAGCATGAGGCATCATTTTGTCATCCATTTCTGCAGGGCACGGGCTGAGCACCAGGAGGAGGACACTCCACCTTTAGAAGAAGTGCAGATTTCAGTGGGAGATGGTTAAAGGAGCTAAGAAGCAGAGATGGACACACACCGGGGATAATGTCTACACCCAGGTTGCCCAGAATTAAATTGTCAGTCCTCTTCTCCTCAGCATCGTTTTAGACAGCTCCATCAAACTGGTGAAATTTTATTAAAATATCTCTCAGGTTTAGAAGTTCAGGCCAGAACACCTCTCAACTGAATACACAGTTGTCCCGCGTCCATCTACCAGCACCTATTGCAGAACATGCTCATTTTAAGCTTCGAATAAAGAAAACAAATTTTAAAGCTTTTTCTTTAGCAAAAAAAAAAAAAATAAAAAAACCCAGAGGTCTTAAGCCAGGCTCAGGTTTTTTCCAGTTCTTCCTTTCAAATCACCAGACCCGGAAGTTATGTCTGCTGGACTTTATCTCAGCTAGAGAGTTCAGCTCTCAATTCCTCCAGCTTCAAACTGGTGTCTCGCTTTACTGAGGCCAGCTTTGACATGGCAAAGGCCTAGCACGAGGCACGGAAAAATGAACAAAATGGAAAATTAAACAGAGGCTTCCAGCTTGGCCACTTCCCCTACCTAGAGCTATAAAAATGAACAGGTCTGGGTGAATGGAACCTTGCAGTGGACTGCTCATGTCTGGAGACATCCCCACCCCCTTTACATGGAAAATCATGAATGGGTTTTCCCAGGATTTTGCCCCCTCACAAAAAAGCATTTTGGCTCAGCTGAGTGCTGAGCACACAACCCAGATAAGCCACGCTTGGAAATTCAGAAGGTGGAGAGGAACGACTGTGATCTCTTCCTGAAATCCCTGGTATCTCCCGCTTTGAGCCTTCAGCCCCTCTTGCTGCTCCCTGCAGGGCAGGGGCTCACCCTGCAAATTTTCTGTTGGGTGGTGGAACGATGAAGCCAAGCAGAGCAAAAAAACCTGCTTTTTGCTGCCTTTTTCATCACGAAGAGGTGCTAAACCTGAATCTCAGCGACGCGCACGTGCTCGAGGGTCACAGTGTGAGCAGACTTCGGGGCACGCAGCGTGTTTCAAAGCACCAGAGCTACCAAAAACAAGCCCAGGGAGCCTGATTTTACTTTCTTAACCTAAACTTTTTAAAAAAGAAGCAACTGTGCAGCTTGAGACCTGGCACGGGCCACTACTCACGACCAGCCCACAAGGGGAGCAGCGTGAGAAGCTGCAGGATGAGTGACTCATGGACCCTCAAGGACCTTCTTGCCTTGCTCAGCATCACAGCACCACGACACTAAGTAGGTTCCTGGTTCTTTTTCCAGCACCAGCTCCATCATTTACAGAATGGTTGGAGTTGGAAGGGACCTCTAGAGATCGTCTAGTCGAGTCACCACAGCTAATAATCCAGAAATTCTGGATTCTTTCACAGCCTTGGAGAAGACCCAGAGGCTGCCTATCCTACGGTGACAGCATCCAGACTCTTTGTTTGCCTGAACATTGCATTGCTACCTACTTTTAAATTTTTTTTTTAATTTTTTTTTTTTAATCCTGTTTCAGGGGTCGCACCGCACAATTATTTTTCGTGTGTGTGCGTGCAAAGTCGCCTTGACACCCCTCCTCTTCTTT
>NW_009701979.1:24538-24763 GCF_000703405.1 Apaloderma vittatum
CCCATCCTCCGAGCGGGGAAACTTTTCTTTTTTTTGAGGTGTGATGAGTTTGCCTCTCGTCAGGGCTCAGCGGCCGGCGGGGGCTGCAAAACACCTCGGGCAGGGAGGCGTAGGAGGAGGACAGAGATTTTTGGAGTGGAGGTAAACCACTTTCTTCCCTTACTTTCCACAAAATAAAGGCCAATTTTGGGGGCGCAGCAGATACGTCCAAGCCCCCAACCCGGC
>NW_009701980.1:0-283 GCF_000703405.1 Apaloderma vittatum
GGCTCACCCGAAGGCTGAGGCAGCCTGTCGGCGAAGGTACCCGGCATTCGTACCAACGCTGGCCCGCGGAGGCTCGGCGCCAAGGGGACACCCGTCCGTTTGGAGCTCTGCCCAGCACGGGTGCCTGCTACAGTAGCTGTGTGCCCAGTCAGCTCAGCTGGATCCAGAACAAGATCTCGTTACTGAGCATCTCCAGTCTGCAGGAGTTTGCTATAGGAAAGCACTTTGATCCCATGTGCCTGCCGGCTTGTAAAAACACAAAGTAAAGATGCGGGCGGGGGGG
>NW_009701980.1:314-3512 GCF_000703405.1 Apaloderma vittatum
TGCTGAAGTTAATTCCTAGTCCTCGTTACTTTGTCACTGTGCTCTGATTTTAAGGATGGTGATTTTGATATTCTAATAGATGCAGGGAGAGCCATTGATTCTCTATTGTTTTTTACATTCAAGCTTTTTGTACATTAAAACTTTCTACTTCTTTTACTAGGTGCTGTCTTCACAGCAAGATACTGAATTGGAGTTGCCATGTAGTCATACTCTTAAGGAATTTACACATATTGTGCCATATGGCTGGTTAAATACTATCTACAGGGACCTCACTGGAATTACAGGCATGCTGTAAGTCACACAACATATAAATTGTTTTGATTATGAGAGCCAATCTGTAGGGGGTAATGAATACAGCTATTATGATCCAAACCGTTCAAAATGGTTTTTGTGACTCCTAAAGCATGCAAGCCAGTTATTGTTCTGCTTTTTTAGCAGTTCAGTGAAGGGGCAGCAGACACCATTTCATATTAAATATTTCTCTGATTTTTTACACCAGAGGCAAAACAAATCTTATTGTTGATTATCTATTAGATGAGGGACAGAAAAAAAAGAGTTTGAACAGAACTAGCATTTTCACAAATGCAAAGCTTTTCCGAATCTATCTAAATAAAGAAGCAAAAACAACAGTAACACACATAATTCCAGCTGCAGCACACTGAGGTTCACTTCCTTATCCCCACACCCATGTACATTCTCTGAGATTTTACCAGCCGCTAATCATCACGCCATACAGCTGCAGTGACTGCACTGTGATGAACTATGGCTCCACAGGTAAGTTAAATCATTAGGTCTCATTCACCTGGCTGCAAAAGGACAGCTAAGGAGGATGCTTCTCACAGAATGAGGGAGCCCCTTTCATCCTGCTTGCCAGGGAGAGCCCCTGGCCCCTGCAGCTCCTCAGAACAGGCTGAGCACTGCAGGAGAGCACAACCCAACACCACCAGTGCGCAGAGGCCAACACTTAGGGCAGTGCCATTTCTGCCTTCGGTTTGCTACATTGGGAACAGCTCCAAGAACCAGCGGTTTTCAAGGGGCTGAGGAGTACAGTGCTGTGATGGGTCACTTGACAAGAAATAAAATCATCCCCAAAGCATCCACCCCTTGTTTTTCCAGTCAAAAGCAAAAAGTTCCTGCTAAGTTATGAGCTTGGTTGGGTGCCAGTGAGGGGCTGCATCCAATCAGCTGCCAGTCAGCTTCCCACTCAACCAAGCTAAGCAGCCGTGGAAGACCAGTGAACAGTGAGGCTGTTTTTTGGAGCTAAACATGAAAACAAAAGGAAAATAGAAGCAACGGGAAGCACACATCACATGAAAACAACATGCAGAAAGCTGTGACTCCCTCTCAGGAAGACCAAACATCAGAATAAGAGTCTCAAGCACAAGAATACTAAGGCAAGACAACAGTAGCAACAGCACTACTGTGACTAGACAAGCCAAAGGTTGCAAAGATCGTGGTTTTCATCTACTTTTTCACAGGGAAGAAAAGCCAGCAATATTTTATGAGCAGAACAACAGCACCCAAGAACAGAGGCATTCTGAAGGTGCTGAGGAACTGCACTGCCTCACATAACCAAGCTTTCTTGAACTCAGCCTGCCATGGGTAACTCACGGACTGAACTGTGCTAACATTTCACCTCTTTGTTGAGACTAGAACCTTGAGATCAACAATGTCATTTTGATCTCAGGCCTTTCCAGTACATAAGCATCACTGAAATCACTTTCATTTTCTTCCCATGTACTCAGCTGCCTTTAGCAGATTGAGTCAAGTGCCCTGAACACCATGCTCTCCAGTTGATGGGCCACAACTGATGGACTGACTGCCCTTTTCCCAGGTACCTGCACTTATCGGAAGCCCAGGAACACCAGTGAACACCAGATTCTGTTAAGAAGGAAGAGTCTTTGCTGCAGGCTCAGACTGTCTTTAGGGCAGGCAGCTCTCCTCACTTCCTTTGCTCGTCACCCTCTACGCACCAAGATCAAACAGGGAACTCCTCTTTCTGAGTACAGAGTAAAACACAACAGAAATGTGCTCTGCTACTGGTGAGGCTTTACGACCCCTCCAAACCAAAAGGAAACTTTAATAAAACATAAATGTCAACTCAAGGTGGAAAAATGTGGATCTGCTGAAACAGCATGGAGTTCACAGGCAAAAGGGAACTCTTGGCTGATCCCAGTCTGTAACAGCTTTTTACTTGGACTATCAATTTTAAAAAACCTGAACCATCCTTAGAGCAAACATGAAATTAACGACATGACACTAGAAAAACAGTGGAAATTTCAGTGGCGTTATGTGTGTTGAAGACAAACCCCCATAATATCAGGATGTGAGCGCAGAGCTGTGCCAGTTACTTCAGCCAGCGGTCAAGGAGGAGATTAGGAAAGGAGGGAGGAATGGTGCCACACTACAAGCAATCTTTTTACCCTGGAAATTGTAATGTTCCCAGAGAAAACAGCATAGTCAAGCATCCTAAGATAATTGCAACAGGAGACATATGCATCTTTACGCAACTTTCTAGAAAGTTAAATCCTCAGCCACATCCATTCCAGCCTTCAGACCATCTGGGGTTTGCTTCCCAAGCCATCAATGGCATCCACACCTGTCTGGCTAATCAGATACTGAGCAGCAGCACCAGCTTGCAGTGGCCAGTCAGGAAACATGCTGAAAGGTACAGCCAACATGGGCAAAACAGCTCTCCTGCCACCTCCTCCCGAGATCTGATGGACAGCACAGACTACAAGAAAACAACATTTGCAGAAGACATCATATTAGACTGCTAGTGGAGTCCTTACCACTTAGCAGTAGCACTATGGCACAGAGGATGCATTAAGGAAGACTCAGGGGTTATTTTTGGCTAACCGTGTATGTATCAGTCTGTAGTTGATGCTGATATAATGTCTGAAACCATATACAGGGGATTCCTGGACCCACTCTGGAAACATCCCAAATGAGTTGAAGGATTAGTGACAGGCCTAAGATATCATTTCTCAAGCCATCCAACATACAAGGCACTTAATGTATCATTAGACAACAATCCTCAGTTTTGCATTGCCTTCATCCATTATCTGTGGGCCTTTTTATCACCTGCAAATGGGCCTATCCCAGATAATTATGTGATTAACCTTAAGCAGGTGGTTAAACCCATTGGATTAATTCCTCCATTGGATAGGAGCCTGCCTTCCTGCAGCCAGTCTGCCG
>NW_009701980.1:3543-36562 GCF_000703405.1 Apaloderma vittatum
TCTACCCCAGACCCAGCCATATTTTTTTGCTGAGGAGGGAGAGGATTATAAATGCCATTACATCTTCAGTTTCCCAGCTTCAAAATTCCTGTGACATACATTAAAACATCATAGCTGTATTTCAAATACTTTAAGATTTTAAAAAAACAAACAAAAAGATACAGCCTTATAATCACATCTGCATATTTACCTCTCCTGATAACAAAACCAAGACACAAGCTGCTTCAGGTGCACAAGTGAAGAAACTCCTTAAGCAATACTTTTTGTATAGCTCATGCCTCCTGCCAAAGCAAGGGAAAACCTATGTATTTGGGTAATCTGATCAGACACAGAATCATAGAATGGTTTGGACTAGAAACAACCTTAAAGATCATCTAGTTCCACCCCCCCCACCATGAGCAGGGACACCTCCCACTAGACCAGGTTGGCTCTAAGCCTCATCTAACCTGGTCTGGAACACTTCTATGGATGAGGCATCCACAACTTCACTGGGCAACCTGTTCCAGTGTCTTACATCACTCCTTAGCTACACACACCCCCAGCCAGTACTTCTGGTGTGCTCAGAAGTCCAGTTGTGGCACCAGGACAGTTATGAACACCATGCCAGGCTGGATATGGCAAGAGCAGCCGTTTGGACTCAGCTACTGCTGTTACTCCCTATGTGCCACGTGTCCTGTCCCCTGACTCGTGTCACTTACCGCTAGAAGTGTCAACGGGGTGGTCAACAAGCAACTAGTTGTTGGCTTCTCTATGCCTGCGAAGGGACCACACTCCAGCTCTACAGCAGTAAACTGATCCTTAACTCCAGGCTGCAAAATCCTTGCCGATAAAGGGCTGCCCTCTGCTGACTTACCCAGGATCGCATGGGCAGAGCTCCTCGAAGCTGGGAGCAATGCTAAGTCCAAGCACTGCCTTTCCCAGAAGGGCAAGACCCAAGTGAGCACTCAACTCAGCAGAATCAAACACTGCTGCACTTCACGCCAGAACTGCTGTGCTCCTTGCATTTACCTGCCTCACCTCCTGGGGATGGGAGTCATGGTAGCTGTACCGTGTCCACAGCCGCTGGTGCATCCTGCGAGCTCCCACCAGCATCCAGCTCCACAGAAGACCATACAGGCGTCTGCAGAACCATGGGTAAGCTCCTCCTTGCAGTAAGTGTAAGTGAAGTAGCATCACCAGAAATGGTGAACACCTTTGGCCTACCATGCTGTCCAAAGCATAGCTGCAGACCTTAAAGAAACAATATTGACCCAGTGGCCACCAGATTTTTGCATTTTGTTGAAGAACAGGCAGATGGTATTCTCAAGACACTGAATTTTTTGTCCAGGAGCATATTATCTGAATCAGATAATGTAACTACAGGATTTTCACACTTCTGAAAACACAGATTTATGCATTAGATTCTTAATCAAGGAAATCTGAGGTTAGCTTAAGAGGAAAAAAATGTGCTATTGCCTGACATTAGCCTCACATTACAGAGGGCTGGTCAAATGCTGCCCAGATTCTGAAAGTCTTGTAAGAATTTCTTGGGTTGGCACCAGAGCCAAAAGTTATTGGTCATTTGTCATAAAAGAAAATCCTGTGTGGCTGCCCTCTTCAGACTGTATCCTAGGCTGCAGAAATGTATTTATGCTTACAGACAACAGGCAGCGCCAATTATTTTTTTTTCTTCTTTTAAAGCTTTTCTGGTTTAAGAGCATCAGGAAAATTCCAAATGAGCAAAAGTGCCCAGACAGCAAACAAAAGCAAGGGCTGGATGGAACTGAGCAAAGGTTCCATTCTGATAACAATTTCATTCCCATCATCAGTTTTAATTATAGTATTCCTCAACTTAAGCAGAATATTCATTTTGAAGTATCAGGCTGTTCCACAATGAATCTATTCAGGCCGTGGTCATTGCTCCTCAGGCAACCACTAACTTCCAGTCCAATGCCTGATTAATCTTGTCCAGCACAATGAGATCCAAAAGTACATCCTCCTATCATTGTCATATCTTCTGAAACAAGAAAAAACCCACCTAATCTTAATGACTTTTAGAACACCCAGTAACACTTGACAGGAAATGTTCCTTTGAGTTTTTCCTTCTTCAAAGCACAACAGGTCTGCTCTGAATTAGCCTATTTTTCATTTAAAATCACATTTTTTTCCAAGCTTGATTGCTTTAAGCACAAATACCCTGCAGTTTACTATAAGAAAAAAGACAAACAAATTTAAGGAAATGAAAACATTGACTCATCAATTGTTATTTGTTTCTGTTACAGAAGAAATTAAAAGTGGAGAGACAAATAAAAACTGGGAATAGACTGACATGGATTGCGGAAGGCAAAAAGAATCTTACATACAATTGTGACAAGTGTCAGAACTAGAGAAACATTAGGCATTTTTGGAGGAGTCTATGTCCTCCTCAGACAACCCTAGCACCACACACACTGGGGAGGTACAGAGTATGTTTGATACTGCACTCATCTCCGGTAGCAGAAAAACTATCACCATGGGTGCAAGCATAAAACCTGTCAGCTCACCATGTAATCTGGGAAAAAACTCCATTGCAGTCTTAAACTCCACTTTTCACAAATTCCCTCAAAGCAAGTCCCAGTACAATCTGAGTGGCACTGTGGATAATGCATTTCAGAATGTAACATCTTGAAAGGAGTGTGATCTCAGTAAGAACTTAGTGAATTTGCAATAAGCTTCAGAGAAGCTTTTGCTGAGCAAGTACCGTTAACTGTACCTACTGTAACAGTTAGCAAGGCCTCCAACTGTTGAACCCTTTAAGTGACAACAGTTTAGAGGAAGCTCCAGCTGTGCTGTGAGACAATATTGCGCAATGTTGTTCATAAATTTCCATGAGTCTAAGTCTTGAGGCTAAAAACACTGAAAAGCTAGATACGAAAATGAAGTGACTGTTAAAGACACCGATCAACAGCAATGCCAGCTTTGCATCAGATCATTTAGCAATTACTTCCATACAAACAGAGCCTGTTAAAGAATTGAACAACCCAGACACAAATTTCACCTAAGCGAAGCCCAGTAGGACTGAAAAGACAAAAGCAGCATTGGGACATTTAGACATAAAACCAGAGGAAGTAAGAGGAAATAGAATGAGAAAAGGAAGACGAGAACACTTACTGTGAGGCTGGTCAAACACTGGGACAGGTTACCTAGGGAAACTGTGGAGTGTCCATTCCTGGAGATATTAAAAGCCAAACTGGACATAGTGCTGTACAGCTTGCTCTGACCCTGGCTGGGCACGAGGTGTTGGACTAGAGCTTCAGAGGTCTCCCTGAACCTTGAACACTGTGATCCTGTTAACAGGCTGTTCTGCCAGTCACCGTAACATGACAGCCTTTTCCAGAAGGGTGTTTAAGGATATGCTTAAATCTATGCATGAACCCTACAAAGTCAAAGGAGTTACAGTTACTGGAAGTACAAACTTACTTGCTCAGCTGTAAGTGTAAGCTCATGACTTGCTGCAGTTAAAGAAAAATTTTACCCACAGGCTTTAACAACTACTCAGGTCCTTTTCTGAATGGGCCTTTTGTCTGCTCTTTTGTATGTAGGACTTGGCTTCACCATTTTT
Organism: Apaloderma vittatum; assembly: GCF_000703405.1. Lineage (NCBI taxonomy): Eukaryota > Metazoa > Chordata > Aves > Trogoniformes > Trogonidae > Apaloderma > Apaloderma vittatum. The sequence continues at coordinate 7,124 of NW_009701980.1, forward strand.
TTGTGCTCCATTTACTTAGCATTATATTCTGATGAGATTTCCACACAGAAGCCTAAGGCACTGTCAACTAAAGCACACACAGGAAAAAAATGACCAGTTTCTAATCTCATGAATTGAAAAGCTTACATAGTATCTTGGCACAAGGCCAGCATTATTAGCAAAATACTAGGAAAACAGAAGTAGCAGCTACAGCCATTGATAAATGTCTGTTGATAAAACACAAATAAGTTTGCATTGCTTGATATTCCAGTAAAAAGCAGCATATGCATATTTGCTTCAGAAGATGACAGCAGTTCACTTTGAATTGTATGAAGAGTGGCCAGTTTCCAACACTTTCCTGAACACGCATGCAGCAATTGCTAATGGCAGGCTAAAAAGCATAGAGCAGCCTTCCCCGTGCCTGACATATTGATTCTGCCATATCTATGGCTAATGCTCTTATATTTAATAGTGTTAGCATTATGTCAGTGGCCAAGTTCAGCATTGCTTTCAGTTAAAACCAAAAAAATCTCACCACTCAAAAGAAAAAAAACATCCTCACCCTTTTTGACTTGAGAAGACATGACTTGTGCAGCATTTAAAGATCAAATTTTAGCATTATTTATCTACCTGAACTGTTGCTTTTGTCTTCTGCACATGCACTGAGCTTGGTGCCCAGCACTTAAAGAGGCAAACGTAGCAGAGAAACCGCTCTGTTTCCATTCATAGCTGCTTGCTGCCAGAACTAGCTGTCATGAACCAGTTACAGTAGAAATTAGGTGTTGAAGTGAAGAGTTCAGGTGATCTACAGCACTCCAGTCAGCTCATTTTATTGATTCTTGGGAAGTGACTGAGTTAACTCAGACATGTCCTGCACTAAGGTCCTGCACAATGGCAATTCCTCAGTTCTGCCTCCTGGGAATTCTTAAATTCTGCAAGCAGAATTACATGTATGTCATAACAACTTCAGTTAAAGAACAAAAGGTTAAGTAGGCCCTTGGAAGAAGCAGTCCAGAGAGGAAACCTCCAGGACAAGCGGAAGTATTTTGTTTTAATTGACCTCCACCCATGCTTTGCTTGTGCTCAAGGGAACGTCACTTTGCAGTGCAAGTGCACTGCCTGATGCACATCCGGTGAAGCTGCTTGACTGAACGGAATGGGCTCAGCAGAGTAACACTTACATACAAGGAGAACTTGGAGGCTCTAGACAGAACCCAGCTGTGTGAGGTACCAGACAAGCCCTAAGACCCAGTAGATGAGATGAACAGAGATTAGATGAGATGAATAGAGATTAGGCAGGACACAGCACCACTCAGACTGGAATACCACTAAGTGTGCAACTTTTGGAAGGAGAGGGAAAGTGGCACTGACTTCTGAACCATTAAAATGTACAAGTCAACCAGGGTAAAAGCAGAGAGATTACTAGGTCGCTGCAGAGGAGCACCAAAACCGTGAGTGCTAGAAGTTAAATATCAAGATAAATGGAAGTCAAACATCTTTCAAAAGATCAGGTTTGTTTACTGCCTGCAGAAGATCCTGGGTAACAAACAACTACAATAATCTTTTTTTTATGATCACCTGAGCACTTAACAGGTTGAACAAAACACCTTAATAGAGCTTTGGCAGTTACAACACAAAACTGCATTTCAAAATCATTCTCCAAATCAGACATGTTTAAATCTTAAAAAAACCCATAGAACAATAAAAGCTCAGAGAAGAGACTGTTTGCATTGAACATTTAAAAAACTTGCCAAGATGCATGTCATTACTGTTGCAGGATCCATCCTGAAGCCTGCTTAGTCTGAAATCTACATCAAACTCTGCATGTTGACAGGAGTCAGGTCTTCAGTCACTCTGGATGGGCTTGGACACATCCCTTTCTTTGTATTTCTCGCCAGCTAAGAAGCGCTCCCTTCTGTTACTCATTACTAATTTTTGCAATTGCTGTTTTACCATAACATTAGGAAAGGAGGAATGGGACAGCAGCACACCTAAAAATACGCATACCCCCAAAAACCAATGCAAAGCCCCTACGTCTTCCTCCAGCGTGGGCTTCTAGTTCCAGAGACAGGAGGGCTGTATGTGCCAACATACTGGAGAGAAGGTAAGCAAAGTGTTCATACTGCAAAAAGCAACTTCTTAGCTTGCATTTGTCACTAAATATGTAAAATACATAGAGCAACCTCCACATGTGCCTGGGATCAGCTCACAGGAATCACAGTTGAGTACAGTCTTCTACATATAAAACCTATTGCAGAAACTCGTTTTTTGGAGTCACAAACCAAATGTCTTCCTGTGCCCTCTCCTCACTTTCGTGAATTTGGTGAGGTACAAAGTAACAAAAAATATTGAGACTGCTAAGCTTTTCTCATCTATATAGGTATTTTTCATACCCATTGCAACTGCCTTTCTTGTTCGAGTTTCACAAAGCCATGGCCAAATTCACCTGAGCAAAAAAGAATCCTAAGTGAGACTCATTTCCTGCCTTTCCATGCCTTCATTCTTCCACTAATGGGAAAGTGAGGATTCTTCACACACTTGTGAAGTCTCCTCCTCACACTAAGCTCTAACTACTCTTAATTCTGCTTTATATCCAGCTGCAGTATTCTCCATTACTACAGAAAGAAAACCTTCATCAAAAAAGTGACAAGATCATGAAAAGAAGAATTAAAAATTTAACAAATGCACGCAATACCAACGATCCAAAAAACATGTCAAAACTACTTAGACAAAAGGCAAATTTTGAATGAGAACAGAAAAGAAGCAACAATTTCTAAGTGTGTGACCAAGTTTAATGATACATCTATTCTCTGAAACCCTTGACCATCAATAACATTTCATGGGTTACGATGCCCAGAATGTTACTTCATAGGTGTTTTATATGAATATTTACAAAGACTTTCAAAATTCAGTGGCACTAAACAAACGAGAAGAACTTAAAGTTTTAAGCTACAATGCTTAAAAAATGTAAACAGTTTTATTTTACATACTTGTAAAATATAAGAACTTTCTAATGCAGCTTAATTTTATCTGGAAGGTGAACATATCCTGGTGCCTGTGAATAAGGAATGAGAGAATTCTTTACACAAGTATTGTGTTCCAGTGTGCAAAAAATTGTACATAAGAAAGGAATCTAAAGCCCACAACAATTAAAAGACAACAAAAAAAATTTCATGTCCTGAAGTTGAGAAATTTATAAAAACATTTACACATGGTTGCTGACCCATCAAAAACTTTCATAACTTAAAATTCCAAACAATAGCTACTACAAATTTAAGATCTTTCTCAAATGGAATTTTGTGCAAAGATCAGACTAGATAATTCAGGGATTCTCAGCCATGCCTTGAAGCTTCCTTTCCCATCCCCATTCCTGACATCTAGTGGCCACAAGCACCACTAAAATCCTTTTGATATATGTTCAAAGTAGTGCATGTAACCAAAAGGCACACACATGTGTGAACATGTTTTCGTGCAGAAACCTGTGCAGGTTCACAATTACGTTGCAAAAAACAACTGTTTGTAGAAAGTTTAGAGTCTAACGTTTGGCAGGATTATTCTTACACATTCCCTTCTATTCTACAAGCCCAGGTGTTAATAGCTAGACATTGCTTTCCAAGGATCCAATACTTGAGTAGCCTTAAAATAAAGATTTAAAAATAAATCAGCTTGTAACATTATTATATTAGATACTTTGCTTTTGCCTGCATTATTTATGGAATTTAAATCCCACAGTACCATAGCTTTATGCTGTCAGTTGCAAAACAACTAAGATACATATTTCTTTTTGTTAATGAAGACTTTGATTGCTCCAGTGAAGTCAGCTGATAAAAGAACTTCTGTGTGATCTGTCTTCAAAGCTCCTTAATAAGGAAAGAGAATAAACTGTTAGTTCATTAAAAAATAAAACTACATATAAATCAAGCTCTCCTTAAAAGATAAGTTACCACTGTGACATCCTTCTCCCTCTATCACATTGCTGCTACCTAGCCAATACTTGAAGAAACATCTGCCTTTGCTAGAAAGGGACTTTTTCATCGCATGTCGGTACAGCTCCAACTCCTACTAGGCTCAAGTGGAAAAAGACTAATCAGTAAAAGTACACAGAGCAATAGCTACGCCCCTCACATTCTGTCGGGTTTTAAGAATGCAACAGCTGCTAAAATGCTGAATTGTTAAGGGAGGAACATATGTCCATGACACTGCAAGGACTTTTCTTCTCAAGAAACCTCCCTCCCAAATTCAAAGTATTCTTCATAATCTTTTCTTCCTCGTACCACGGTATCAAACAGAGATGATCTTAAACACTTACCAGAGGGTATGGTATCTGATGTTTCAGAATCTTCTCCCTTACTTTCAGCTTCTTGTTTTTCAGAAGTTTCCAGTGACACCATCAAACCAGGATTGGGAGCAAAAATCGCGGATGTGACCACTGCATTGTGCGCTTCAGAAAGACAATCCAATTTTGATTATCTTGTCTCAAGGAATTGTTAATTTTGCAAGACTAGCAGGCATAAATTTTAGTAAACATCCAAGAATCTCAGTTCTAGTCGCACCAAGTAAGCTCATCATTCAAGGGGCAATCATCATTGTTTTATAAGCTTAGAGATCTCAGAAGTTCCTGTGAGTGTCAAAATTAACTGGGTGCAAGCTCCAAAACACATTTGAGATAAACGTGGACCCACATTTCCCAAAAACCGTGTGTGTGTTGGAGATAAGACAGTTGTAACTTAATCCTGTCATGAAAGAAAAAGAACGTGCATGTGCTTTCAAAGTTACTTTTCCATAAGGATCTAAGGATTGAAAATTATTTAAGATTTCTGCACTCATACAATCAAGTTTGGCCAGGAAACATTACATCCCTTCAGAATTTCTTACTGAATTTGGACAAACTCTTAGCTACTCTGCCTTTTGCCATCCCAATTACGCATCTGTAAAGAGTCCCTGGCACACAAGGTTTCCCGACAGTCCACTTACCAAAAATCCACCAATTACAATGCATCTTGCTAACGATTTGTTCAAACCAAACAAATAGCACAGCTGAGCAAATAAAAACTGGAAGATAACAATTTTCTTTTTTTTTATCACCTGAGCTTTGATAAAGCAAAGATCAGAAAGATCATTTTTACCTTTAATGCCTTCCCAGAAGTCGTTACGGTCTCTTCTTACAGATGTAAACTTGCTCAAGTCATGGTATGTACTCCAAATATAAACATATTTATCTTCTGAACCGAATACAATGTAGGTAAAGTCATGGCTAAAGATTCAAAGAAAGAAAAAAAATCACTTCTTTTAGCTGTTAAAGCAACCATTACAACAGCTCTCCAGACGACTTGCAGCTTTACAAGTGAAATCAGATTAAGTTCACAATTCAAACTGATCCTTTATTTTAGTGACTGCAGCACAAGAAAACATACAGTCTTTAAATGAATGTGCATGCAACCTTCCTGATGCTCTCCCTCTGGAAGAAAAAACAGCTCTCATGAATAGCACATAGTGGCTGCTCTTTTGCAGCTTCCAGCATAGAAGAGGGTTAAGCTAACTGCTATAATCAGCAACAAGAAAGTGGCACATCTGTAAGTGTAATCTGCATCTGTTTGAGTCTGGAACCCACGCGAAGATCTAAAATTATGGGCAAAACAAATCCACATGAGTGAAAGATAAAAGGCATTCAACAAGATTGTAACCAGATGACTGTATAATGTGCAACCACAGAGAGAGAACAATACCCACGAATCCAACTCAAGTACTTACTTTTAATTTACATACTGCTCGAGTATGCTAAGTATCTAAATTCTTAATGTTAACTATGCTACAGCCTTGTAAGTAGAGATGACTTAATTTGGGAAATCAAATCTTGAGCAGGTGGGCTGGACAAGGTGACCACCAGAGTCTCCCTTCCAACCTCATCCATTCTGTGCGATATGGGGTAGCCTTAAAGATGATTTCAAATGCCAGAAGCTGACAATCAAGACTAAACTTGGCATTATTCCTTAAGTGCTGCTGCTCTCCTCTACTCAAACAACCAGGCTAAACAGATACCCAAGGGGTTTCCCCCCCTGGCTTCTGCAGGACTCAGAGGGAACAGAACAAATATTCTTCTCCCTCTATTCCTTCTCTCTTTTACTGCCTTAAAAATCCCAGTATTTCCATGAAAATCACAGTAACTCAAACCTAGAAAAGCCAGCCCAGAGAAAGAGGAAAACAGAATTCCAACTCGTATCTGCAGGCTGTGTCCCAACAGTGATGATACAGGCAGTGACCAACAGCCTTGGGCACAGTTGGGTGATTAACAAAACCAAGGAAAACAAAACCTGTTTATCCTGAAGGAGAGAAAAAAACCGATGTGTCACAGCCCCAGCAGTTCTAGCACAGCTCCTGCATTTACAGCAATAGTAATGGATGTGTATCATACTGTCAACACAAAAGGATTCACTCATTTACGGAAGCTCCCTGCTCATAAGCAGCTTTGTCATTCTCAAGCAGAGCTTTTACTTACCTTTTCTATTCCAAGCCAAGTGACATTTCAGAGACCCAGTTTCATACCAAGGCAAATAAATTATTTAAGTGAAAGCCTCTGTACTTGAGCCACAGCATTTCCCAAACCCAACAACTCCATTGTTATAAAACTGTCTTACCTAAAGCTGGCTTTGATTTGGCTACTGCTGTTGACATAACCTTTGTATTTCATAGATAAAGACAGATCTCTCAGGTCATACAGTCTGATTCTGGAATCATTTGATGTCACCAGTATCTAGAAAAGAAAGTTCAGGAGTTGAAACCATGAGCATGCCCAAGGAGAAGCAACTAAGTTCATTCTAACAGTCAGAATTTCAGTTGTTCTGACTAAAAGAAGTTTTTATAGTCAAAGAATAGGCCCAAAGCAGCAGAACAAAATTTAGGACAATGACATTTTTCTCTCTTGTCTTCTGTCAATGGACAGAATTGTCAGGATCATCCTGACTGGTCGGAACCAGAACAGCTGTTCTTTACTGCAGTAAAACGTGGGCCCAAAGACCAGCTATCAACTTGCAAGGAACATATTGGAACATGTTCCACAATAATACAGCAGAACAGCTATTCTAGTGAGGTAAATTACTGGAGAGTCATGACCTATTAGTCATGAAGTACAGAATAGAGACCATTATCTGCTATATAAACAAAGTGGGCTTTTCTTAATTCACATGAGATCGCTGTCTTTCCAAATTTTTTAGATCAGAAGCTTAGAGGCACTTAGAAGGAACAGAGAAATTTATGAAAGGGTTCTCAAAATGCACAGGGTGTTCAGCTGATCAGCCCTTTTATGGTACTTTAGAAGTGGAGCAGACTGTAGTTGAGCATTAAGTCTCACCACGATGCTAGGAAAAGGGTATAGCAGAGCACCAGTCAGATACTGACCTCTACTTATCTAATTTATGCAACAAAGATGTGCCAACTCTTACAACACCATCAGATTACAGAATTTTGTTTTCAAAGGAGTTCACGCTAAGCTGTGTTTCGCTACATCATCTAACGTGCCAATGCACAGCATCGAATGCAAACCTAAAGGCACTACTGATTTCTGAATCTTCTGCATGTCTTTGGAATTAAGTAATTTCTGAGTCATTGTTAAAAATGCAAGATATGTGATAACAACAGGTGATCTGCTACTCTAATAGAGTGAGCTGCTGATCCAACACTGCCCCTGAAACTTCATATACAAGCAAGAAACTCCAGTTTTAGAGCATGACTTCAATATTCAATAGTATGTTCTTTGCTTGATGAGAATTGGACCCTTTCACAACGTAAGACTTCAGTTTATACTGAAGCTAAACAAAAGGACTGATATTGAAGACCAGAATACGCTTGTTTGAGCAACAGCTTCTGAGCTTTCAGAACTTTTTCAGCTTCTCTACGAGGTACATTTTCAAATGAATATTAAATTCAAGAGTCAAAGTCTTCACTGAAAGCCATCGGTAAGTATTTTCTCACTTTTACATTATTCAGAGCATAAAGTCATTAAAAAAATTGAAATCTATTTTGCCACTATTTATCATTGTATTAGCCTAAATCAGCATACACTTTAGTAGCATTAAAAGACTTATGATTTAAGTCAGTGACTATAAACAAGACTTAGCACAAACTTAATAAGCATTCTATATTTATGTCAGTACTGGAGTACTGAGCCAAAGTTGCACTGACAGACAGTACCTTATTTTCTCCAGGCAAAGGTTCAATGCCAGTAATTTTTCTTCCAACTCTATTTCGGCCTCTGGTAGAACGCACATGTATTTGTGTATGGTACTTCAAGTGCTGGAAAGATAAAAATGTATCCTGATGTAAAATAATTGTGTAAAACATTCATTTCGTTTACAGTTAATAGAATTGTTTATCGATATTTACAGAAGCACAACTTTTAAATCTGTTATTTAACATGAAAAAAAATACTCAGTCTCCAAGTTTCTACCTCTGTGTCATAGAAGATGCATCTTCCATCATACGTGCCTATGACTGCATATTTGCCGTTCTGACAGAAGTTGGCAGCTGTAATCAATTTTGTCTGACCATCCACTTCATTCCATAATGCCACTTTTTTGTCAGGAATGTTCCAGAGTCGGAGTTTCCCATCCAATGAACCACTTAAGAAGTACCTGTCATCCTGAGGGGACACACTACATGAATCTCCGCTTGTGCTCTGCGTATGCCCTGATTTCTTTCAAACCTTCCCAACCCATCTTCAAACAGCTTCTCTCCAGAACCTCCCAGATAAAAGCTCTCAGATGAGTTGATTATAATGTTTAAGAAGGCTGAAAAGACAGTGTAAATGGTAAATGGAGTTCAATTTCTCACAGATTTTTGTCAAGATTACATGCATGCCGTGTGTATACCTCAAATTAGAAAACTGTTGACTGTTACCGTTGTTTCTTTTTACCCTCTCAAACAAACTTAGAAAAATACTAACTCCGCCAGGAGTTGAAAGCTCCTTTCAGAGTTCCCGATACATCTACCAATTGTGTATGTTCAGGGAACACTGACAAACACTTTTATTCTACTGAATTTTTTTAGTATTAGAAAGCTTTTACTACTGTATTTTTAAAGAAATCATAAAATCAGAGAGCTTGGAAGGGATCTCTGGAAGTCTCTGGTCCACCTCCCATGCTCATAGCAAGGAGAGCCTCAAAAGTTTGATCAGACTGTAGAGCATTATATCCTGTCAAGTTTTAAATATCCCCAAGGATTCTATAGTCTCTGGATAATCTGTTCAATTTCATTAGGACTTTTTTCCACTAATATTTAATCACGACATCCCTCACTGGAAATTGTGACTTTTCACAAAGTTACTCAAAATTATACCAGCTGTGATTTTAAAGCCATTAGACAATTCATTTTTCACATGTCTACAAATGGTTACACCAAATAGACACTGCTGACGAAGAACACTTGAAGCTTCTGAATTTTGTCCACTAGTGGTATTTAAGTGTGAAAACGCTATTATAATTGATTTAATTTTTAATTGAAAATAAAGGGGGAGGACTCTTCTAATTTCAAATTCTGCCTTTCTAGAGGAGGAGGACAATTACACTTACCCTTGGATGGAATGCTATAGCAGTGACGAAGTCTATATGCTGGAAACAACAAAGACATTCTCTTCTTGATATGTGCCATAATCTTACAGTTTTGTCCATAGAAGAAGAAAGCAAGAAGTAATTCTGTGCAATAAGAGAATTCCAGGGTTATTAAAAGACTCAGAAGCAAGAGAAAATACAGACGCATTCTGACTGGTAAAGCCTTGCCAATTTCTCTTTTGCCATGAAATAAAACATTTTATTCCTTCATACAAAATGTTTTATCTGAATTGTCATTATTGATTGGTGCTTTCCTTAAGACCACTATACACTGCTGCTCAGTCATAGAAAATTTTCTGGAAGAATCTCAGTGGAAACGAATACCTGGAAAGTAGTTAAAATATTCCGAGAAGCAGCAGCAGACCAGGCTTCAGAGAAGCGGTGAGAGTCTCTCCTGCCTAAGATCCTTTAGCCAGAAATTGTTCTTAAAATTATAGCTGTGTGCCAGTGCGGAGAATTAACTGAATAAGCTTTACATGAAACGCTGAATGTTAAGCACAAGGTAATTCTCAAGATATATACATATATTTGGCAACTTTACACTCTGTACACTTAGTGTAAACACAGTGAAGCATACTGAAGAAAAATGCTAACACCATAAATCAGAAATCATACAGCTTGATGAAAATATCTCCCACTCTAAACTATTTAACTTCACTATTGAATACACAAGTGTTACCAGCCTGGGGTTGGGCTTTTGGATTTTGTTTTGTTAACACAAGCCCAAGGACTTTGTTCATTTTATCCCAACTATTTCAGCTGGAATGTGTGTTGTCTCTACAAACCTTTCTTCTTAACTTCAGTGATCGTCTCATACTGCTTACATGTATGGTTTCAATGGCAACCGACAGAAGAGAACAATGAAAACACAAGAAAACCGTGCGGTCTGTATTAAGGTGCCTTACTTTAGACCAGGAAAGATCAAGAAGATCTGCTGTATGCCCTTTGTATTTGCAAAATGGTCGCTGACGAAATGGGGCATTTTTATCATCTGGATCTTCATCAACTCCACTGCAAATCTATCAGAGAAACGTATAGCAACATAGTAAAACGTCAGCTAGAAAAATTATCAAAAAAGCAATTACTGCTTACAAGAAGTACAGGGCCAATAATAATCTGAAGAACAGTTCTTATGACTTGAAAATAAACAACACTGCACTAATAATCAAAGTAAATTTCAAGTATAATGGGCTGTGAAACATCATTTCGAAATTCGAAAATTAAGTTCTACATTTTCCATCCACAGAATTTTTATTCAATGTGCTAAGTTTGACAGCGATTTACACAAACATCTGAAGATAAGCTTTTGGAACAAAGTATATTGACTTTGTAAACTGCATTCCAATTTAGAATATAAACTGTGAGTTCCAGTTTCCATGTTTCTAGTACATATCAGCAATGATAACTGCCTAAGAAGAAACCCTTTCAGAATAAAGAGTAACAAAATAAAAAATCAAAACAAACCTAGATCTTCCTATACAAAACCTCTCCAGCAAAAAACACCATCCTTCGTGTGTGGCTGAGCAAGCCTATTCACTTACCCAAGGTAAAGGAAGATTTCTGGGCCCACCTGCCTCCCCCCTGCCAGAACAGCGCACATTAAATAACACTATTGCTAACGTCTTTGCTTAAACTCTAATTTTGCACCTGTTTCTTACACTGCTGGAAACCAAAACCAGAAAAACTCCACCTTAAATACATGAATTTTAATGGCAAGTTTACTGAAGAATCTGAGCACTCTACAAGGAAGAGGGTCTTAACACTTTTTGTCAGTCACGTTCCATTTTATTCTACACAGAAGTGAACAATTAAAACATGTCAGGTTTTATCATGCTTCTGAGCATCCCATTGTTCAGTTTGGCCTTCCTCAGAAAAGACATCATCAAGTCAGCTGTTAACAATCAGTAATGCTCTGAGGCAAAACACTAAGACAGAAAATTCAACAATGTAGCTTTTTTCCCCTTCAGCATTTCACTCAAAGATCTACTCGGGCAGAAGGATGCAGCAAAGCTTTGCAGATTTCACAATGCATTAAGTTTAGTGACATATTTTCTTGCTTGTACCCCAGACACATGGAATATCAGTGTTTGACTGAAAACATCTACTGATTAAACAGTTTGTCTGTGCCTCAAAGACACATGCCAAGAACTCTTTAGCCTGTGTTTGGATAAAGCAGCAATTAAGATTTGGCACTACAGAACCTCTTCCCCTCCCAACATCTAGCGTACATACCCCTGCATCAGTGTCAGACTTTGAAGAATTCAGACTCTCTTGAGATGGGGAGGGAGAGACACGGCCTAGAACACAGGCAAAAACATCATGGTCAACTCTAAGTTCCCAAATAATACGAATTTCTAGTGTTCAGAGCTCCAGTGATGCATAGAAAGATACCTTCTGTGTTGTACTTCATTCGCATGTTATTGAAATAATCAAAAGCATTCTTTAAAACCCATATTCTTACTACGTTGTCCTGTCCTGCAGATGCAAGTAATCGACCACAGTGAGAAAATTTCATTGTCCAAACAGCACCCTGTCGAAACAGAGACATTGTTTAATTAGTGTCAACTGACAAGATTTGGGACATATACAAGATACCACAACTAAAATAAATTATAGATCAAAACACTGAAACGTTATTGTTAAAATTGGTGGGTTGTGCAATACACTTGCAACATGAGTTGGAAAGAAACAGCCCACAGGACAGATTACTGCAGGAGAGGAGTTAAGGGAGCTCAGCACTACCTCAGCATTTTATACAGAACTGGGATGGTCAGTCAGCCAGCCAGCATAACAAGTGACTTATAACCTGCTATTTGATTTGTAGAACTGGTAACTATTTTTAGCTGAACCTTACATTAGCACAAGCTAATGCTTTTTTTTTCCCAAGTAAAAATTACGTTTGTTTACGTCAATTCCGGCAATCGAAATGAGTACTATATAGATTTGTTAAATTCAGAATTGACATGAGGACTTTGCAAAGCCTGTGAAGACAATTCTTCCTCTATTGCAAAGTCCAAAGAGCCAGCACTCAAACACAATACCACACAAGCAGTATTCCATCTCCCCCTGTTATTCAATGAACAGCTATTAGGCATTTGACTCCAGCAACCTAGCATCCCTTCAGGATGCTTTTGGGGAATTTCCTAGGTTTTAAGAAGTCAAATACGGGCATGATGGAAACTAATAGAGACGGATTATCAGTAGGAATGGAAACTTTAGTTGTGGATGACATGCTTGAAATTGCTCGTCACCAGACTGATTGCTGTAGGTCATCACCCTCAGCCTAACACTTAGAAATGGAGGATTGTTCCAACTGATGTCAGACATCTGCTGTCAGCAGAAGAATCTGGGAAGTCAGGAATACTAGGATGTATTTCAGACTCTGCACAGAAGCGTGCACACTTCCCAAGCGTGATGAATAGGCAGCCTCGTTCTCCACAGGCATCTCTGCAAATACCGTATCCTGGTATCACTCCGATCCACATATCCTATTAATCTCTCACCACTTTGGCCTCCAGAACCTATACAGTATTTTTATTCAGTATTTGTGTTCATATCTAATAAGCAGATTAGTTTATTTGTTGCAAAGCAGGTCAATTTGGCTTCTCTGTGCTCAGTCCTTGTAGCGGAAGACAGCTTATTCCAGACTAAATTTGTAATTGCAGTAACACAAGAAACCAAATACCAGTCAACACCAAGGAGAAGCTCTGATGAGTCCCTGAAGCCTGAATATCTACAGACCTTTTTTTTTTTCCCTGAAGATCTGATCAAACCAGCCAAATTTTCATTTCTTGCCAGAATATTATGTTCCAGAACGAAACTGCTCTTCAAGAAGAGTACACTTGACAGTCACTTCTGGAGGTCACCAAGGAGATGAAAACTAGATATTGAATCTCAGGCTGAACAGATTCAGCAAAACCACATTTGAGACCTACCATATGCTCTCCACTGAGATCCTGAACAACTTTAATTTGTTCAAAATCGTAAGGTCCCTTGAAGCCATGTGCTGCTTTGAACTTAACTGGTCTTGTATATGGCATCCCTTCATCATCACTGGAAGAAGGATCATCTTGATCTGTATGGAAGACTAAGACGAACACAAACTCAGCAGTACATTATCACAGCACACATACAATCTATTAATAAGCATTTGTCAATACTTTTTAGTATCAGATTAGTCAGTTTAGCAAATTTTTACAGGCAACTTTTTAAGATCTTAAATCAAAATAAGAGTACTACTGCAAAGTGTAAAAATAACTCTGCACTAACTTTAGACTGCAGTGAATCTGAACACTCAAAATAAGAAGTTACCTATTTTTTGTTCTGCCCCTTTCTTTGCACCAAGTCTTGCATTCAGCAGATCCCACATTAAGTGATTTCTATTGGTTTAATGTGTGCTGAAAATTATATTGGTTTCTTCTGACTGAATACACTGAAATGGCCCAGTGATTTAGCCACGAAGCATAAGAATTGCAAAAGATCTGGGGCAAACAGCCAGTGGCAACATAAGATGTTGAAGTGCAGCAATTTTATGGCACTTATCTCAGGCTGTGGTCAGACTGGCTTACTGAAACACTGGAAGTCTGTCTGAAAGAAACAGTCACGAAAAAAGGGCACAATTCAGTTGTAGTAATGAAATCTTCTAACAGGAGCTTCAAGCTATATGAGAACTCTAATGGTGGTGCTGGTTGTCAGTAAATAATTTGATTTTATTAAAGTAATGAAGAAAAATCCCACTTCTGTCTTTGCTGGAATAACTTTGCAAAAAGTGTTTACATTTTAATATACAGCTTTCTAACAGAACAACAAAAATTATAGTATTCAACTGGTTCAGCTGAAAAGGTCTCTCAACTATTACTTTACAAGAATTCACTCTTGTAACCACCTAATCTCAAATTGCCTATCAAGCTACAAGCCACGTCAACTGTACCGTGGTACAACATAGCAGTATATGATGTCCCTCAGCTGGCTTCGATTTCTAGAAGCTCATGAATAACTACTGTATATATATATATAAAAATTAATATTAATAATAAAAAGATCAGTCTCACTTACCTTCGTCTCGAACACTCTTAACTTTATTTACAGCACGTTCGCCATATTCTTCAGCAAGGTGCTTTGCTCGCTTTACAGATTTGCCAAGGAATTTTTTCAGCTGGGTCCTTCAAAAGCAAGAGAGTGTTTTCAACACATAACACTGGCAAATTCTCATTTTTTGCTATTATGAATTAACAGTTTTGACTGAAATGCAATATTATCTCTTTCCATTATTGCTTCTTTAAATAAGCATTTAAAATTTGCCAGCAGTCATGTAATCTTCAGTGCAACTACAGAGCAATGGGCTTACGTAAATTCAAGCATCCCTTGTACTTAACTTAAAAGTAACTTGTTCAGAAGTCAACAGCAGAGTTTCAGCTTAAAAAACCAAAATCTGTCTTTTCTTTGTAGGCACATGAAACAGCATCTTACGTTTTTTGTTTTAAACGCCCTCCATCGGTATCGGTTTGCTGTGTCTGCATTTTGTCTTCATCATCAGACTGTGCTGCATCGTTACTAGGAAATACAGAAGTGCTTGTTTAATTATTTAATTTAAATTGAAAGAAACATTAGTAAAGCAGTATTCGCATTTTAGGATCCATCCTGATTCCTTTATGTAACACACTGGAAAAACATGGACATGGTATTAAGTAACAAACCAGACCCTTCAATTCTTAGGCATCTTGATACAAAAACCACATGCACTTTCCAGAACCAAAGATGCATCACTCTCTCCCACAAATTTTAAGCTTATTCCGATGCTTTGAAAACTAAAAGCAGACAAAATACATTACATTACTAGGAACTGGTAACCTGCCACCTTGCATTCTGCAGATCAAATAAATTCATAGGGGTTAATCTGGAAACAGACGCTCGTACACAGAAGAGTACAGTTCTACAGAAGGGATCTTTTCAATGACAATACAGAAATGGACAACAATTTTCAGGGTTTTTTGCAAAATCACATAAATCTAAGTCTTTGAAAAAAACCAACACACTAGACTGACCATAAAGAATGTCCCAACCCTTAAGAAACTGTATTTTTTCTATCAAGTTTACAGACTTAGCTTCAAACATTAGAAGGGCCTAAAGCTCTGCTGAGAATAGGAAATCTTCAAAGTAGTCAGCTATTCTGACTGATAAGAGATCTTCAGAGGACCACAGTCTACCAAATTAAACACTGGAAAAGCTACAGGAGGTGGCACCATGAGCAACATTTAGTACTTGAACATAAACTGTTGTTTAATTCAGTTTAGAAATGACAACATTTAGCATGTAAGCACTAACTGCAGTTCAGATGGATTTTCAGGCATATTTACCTGTCAAGTTCCAGCAATATCATCAGCTTTCAGTTAACCTATAAACAGCCTAGCTCAGAGACAATTGGGAACTCACACTCAAATCAATCAGATGATCTGGGACTCTCTTTACTTGCGTAAGAGCAGACTCTGTGTGCAAAAACCACGAGGGCATCATAAAGAGCTGAAAGTTACCTGACGTATTCTTTAGTTCTCCTCATGATATGCAAAGTTAGGGGATTAATGCCTGTTGGTAACTTTTCTTCTGCTAAACTCAGGGGTATTTCTTCACCTGTATCAAGGTTTTTTATCATTACACTTGCTAGAATTTCCTATGGGAAAAAATTAGGATGCAAAATCAAGATGACTTGATTAGACTCCAAAACGTAGAGCAAAATAGAAATCATTTGATCTTACAAATTATTTATCTTAATGGGATACTCTATAGCTCGCTATATATTTATTTTACAAAGACTATGTTTAAGTTAAAATTGCCTTTAGTGTGTTAGCACAAACATTATCAACCATTATATACAGATGAACAATTACATTCATCACAAGCTTCAGTTTCACAAATCAGAAATGCAGCTATAGAGACACCAGCCAGTGCCTGACACCTTCCATGCTAATTTCAAACATACTGTGCAATTAAGACACTGAAGTCCCCCCCTTTCAGGTATTCTAACAGCTGTATTTAGATTTAGTCAAAGACAGCCTTTACATACAGGGACAAAGTATTTGGATCTAGCTAGCACGACACAAAGAAAAAGGTTTTATTGGAGAATCTCATGAACACATTCAGCAAGAGTTAAAAAAGCTGTATACATACAGACAAACACAAATAAAAACTGGCAGCAGTCTAATAATATCCACAGGATTAATGGAAGTTATTAATTGAATAAACTGTGATTCTGTGATTCTCCTACTGCTGACTCCTTTTCGATGGACGACAAAAACACCAAGTTTGCTGGTGTTCCCTCACATTGAAATCTTGCAATGTGTTTGCATAGCTACAAACACAAACTCACAGAATCTCATTGGTGGGAAGAGACCTTTAAGATCATCGAGTCCAATCACTAACCCAGCGCTGCTGGGTCACCACTAAACCATATCGTAGCATTTCAGATCTCTTAAGAGCTCACACTTTCAAACGCTAATACCATAGATGACTCAGGGACCACCAAGTGCTCAGCTGGCCAAAGCCATCCCTCCTATTTGCATCCCTGGTCACAACATGAAGTCGTTTAGAGCACAAGGACTATGTGTGTCTACTCCAGCTTATTCCACAGACTGGAGAAGCAAGTACAAGAACATGCTGTGTATGTACAGACCACATGCATTAATACCTCATCCGTGAGCTCTCTTCCAGAGTTAGATCTGGGTCTTTGTGGTCCAAGTACTTCATTTGTTGTTTGGCCATCAGCTGCTTTCCCATTTTCCTGAAATTTTGCAGACACAGAATACATTATCTCTACTGCAACAATAAAGTAATAGAATATGTTACAGTAACTGAACTTGTAACCGTTTCCCAATACCTGTGCAGTGACTATTTTATCTCCACTAGTTGCACTTGCCAAATCCAAAGAAGGCTGAGAATCTTTGGGCATGCCCTCTGACACTGTACTTGGAGTTAAAAGACCACCAGCTGTGAAGTTCTCTCGAGAAACTGAAAGAGATTCATGTTAGAAAGAAGAGCACAATGCTCGCCATAGACAGCCTATGGGTTAGTAGAATCCTAACATCATCGTTTCATTCCTGAACACCCTTTCTGACATATTTGTAGGTTTTCTTTTTCTTAAAAAAAATTTCAGTTACATGTATTCTATATTTAGTTGGAAGTACAGGCATGATTTCACCGTTTCATTAACAATTGTATTTTATTTTTTTTTAGTCCTTTCCCTAGGAACTGAAGACTACTCATTTTCACAGAACCTCAGTCCACACCTTGACTTACAGTTCTACGAAAATACAGACTGCACGCATTTTATTTGACGTGTGTAACTTCTTTTTTTTTTAGTTTCTCTACTGATGAGGCAACTTCTTGCTATAGAACTCGCTGTTTTGCTAAGAAGTGTTGGTTTACAATGTCTATGAATTAGGAACACTTGTAATACAAATAGGTATTTCTCCACCCTAAAAAGCTAAGATTGCTGGAGATATTTTTTTTCCTAATTTACACACCAGCTAAACTAAAATCACAAGATTGAATGACTTTTCACTCAAAACACAAAAGACAGTAACCATGACAACTAAACTCAACTGAAATAGAATACTTGCCTTCTAAAATAGGTTTTTGCACCTCAAAATCCAATTCACTCTTCTTCTTCCGAGGTGGTGGAGCCGGCCGAGCAGGTGGTGGGGGTCTCGGAGGAGGAACATTTGTTGGAGGTGGTGGTCGTGCTGGGACAGGCTTCTTTGTGCTAGCAACTATATCAGGTTCCACAGTGAGCTGCCTTGGTGGTTTTGCTGGAGGCATTTCTTCTGTTGTAGAAAGGTCTTTGGTAGATAAATCTGAAGCCACTTGTTCTGAAATATTTGCCTCTTTCTTGTCTGTTATGTCCTTATTTTTTGAAGTTTCCTCTTGTGCTTCAGTTTCATCCATTTTCTGGTCAGTTGCATTTGCTACTTTTTTTAGTTTATGAGTTTCCTGTTGCTCAGAAGTAAACAAAAGCTTCCCTGACTCCAACTCAGTGTCCTTACACCCACTCTGACACACAGGTTCTCCAGAACCTTCCTGAAATGATGTTTTAGCAGCTAGTACTTCTGGAATACCACTAATGATCCCTGCTCCAGAAATCCAAGCATTTGCATCTGAAGTTGGAACAGTCAGTTCTGCTCCTCTAGAAGCTAAAGAATCATCATCCAGCTGTTGTGCCTTCTGACTTTCTTCTATAATACTGTCAATAATCTGAGGAAATAAACCAAAACCATTCTACTGTTAGATAGCACACACTTCTGGGGTACACTTATCAGTCACTCTGTACGACACACAAGAACTCTCCCACTGAAGAGTTGCTCTACATACAAAATACAGTTCGTTTAAAAACTCTCGAGACTAGACCTTTGGTGCAGAAATAGGCATATCCAAAAAACAAACCAAAGTGACTAATTTCCACTCTTCTTTAATATGCTTTAAGAGAAAGTTAGGAAACAAAAGCTGTTCACTTCAGAGTTCTCATGCACTGCTAAATATGATCCTGTAAATTACACAAATAATTCAACACTGGTGAATACAAATAATTCAACACTGGTGAATACGAAATACTAGAACACATTTATTTAATTTTTACCATTCTTACCAATATGAACAAATTCTAACCTATGTTAGTTTCAGGATGAAAACCAATTTTAACATTTCCATTGTGATGCTGGAAGCACAAAACAATATTTAACCAACCTCTTTGGAATCATCTTGTTTCATTTCTTGCACAGAATTTTCATTTCCAGCTTTGTGTAGTTTGCTGTCCATATCCTACAGACATAAAAAAAACCCCAAACATAAAAATGATGGTATGTAAAAAGATGCAAGATGATGGTACTAAGTTCTGCAGTAAGATGATCTAACAAAAATATACCTAAAACAAATTAAATAGCATAAAGGACAAGGACCCTGCTACATTTCATACGTTATTGTTGTCGGACAAATGTTTAAACAGTATTGCACAGTAACCATGAAGAGTATTTCATGCCACCATACACAGAAAGTCTTCATGTCATTGAAAAAAGCAGTTATTTTGAAAGAGATTTCAGCCTCAACTAAAATAAAATTGAAAGCAGCATGAAGTCTAAAGAAATACACACATTTAATAATCTGCAGCAAGGAAAATGCATATTAAAATAACTTTTAGCAGCTTGTGGGAAAGCATGCAAGAACTGTATTATCACCACATATAATAAAACTTTTTTGGAAATTTCCAGGTTAAGTCAGGCAGATTTATCAGCTGGTCATAATACGGTCTGGTAGGAACTTCATCATATGCCTTCTGTTCTACATGAATTATTGGAAACGTAGAACAGCTTGAATTGGAAGGGACCTTTAAACGTCATCTAGTCAGAACCCCCTGCAATGAGGTCTTCAACTAGATCAGATTGCTCAGAGCCCTGTCCAACTTGACGTTCAATATCTCCAGGGACAAGGCATCTAACGCCTCTCTGGGTAATGTGTTCCAGTGTTCCTCCAACCTCATTTTAAAATTTTTCTTCCTTATATCTAGTCTAAACCTACCTTCTTTTAGTTTAAATCCATTACCCGTTGTCCTATTGCAACAGGCCCTAGTGAAAAGTTTGTCCCCATCTTTCTTACAAAACCCCTTGAAGTATTGAAAGGCCGCAAGATCACACTGCCTGTAAGAATGCATTAGCAATATCCAAAAGGGAATCTGATAGAATCCTTCACACTGGAAGGGACCTGTGGAGATCCTGCAGTC
Source organism: Apaloderma vittatum (assembly GCF_000703405.1). Taxonomy (NCBI): domain Eukaryota; kingdom Metazoa; phylum Chordata; class Aves; order Trogoniformes; family Trogonidae; genus Apaloderma; species Apaloderma vittatum. Next base: position 27,467 of record NW_009701980.1, read on the forward strand.
CTCAAAGCAGAGCCACCACTAACAGGTTGCTCAGAGATGTGCCCAGTCAGGTTTTGGCTACGCCCAAGGATGGGGACTGCACATCATCTCAGTGCCACTTGTTCCACTCTGACCATCCTACCTAGTCTATTTGGCAACCAAACTTTTTGCCTGTATTCGTCTCACAGAAGACTCACAACTGACTCAAAGAATTAAGTTATGAAGCTTAAAACACAAAGAAAAAGCAAATGAATCTCAACTGATTCCCTGAGTTCAGATACAGAACTGCTGTTCTACCCCTCCTTCCTGCTTACAGATACAAAACGCTCTTCTGTTAAAGTCAGCAGCCCTCAACTGACTCTCCACAACGTTAAAGCCCCAAAGGCTAGCTATTGTCATTATAAACTATTTTTGTTAGGTTATTAATTTAAATTCTGCTTATAGAGCTTTCGATGTGCACAAGACACCTAATCTCAGCTGGTTGAACACAAGCCAAGAGCGTGGCCAGGTGGCCAAGAAGGCCAACGGCGTCCTGGCCTGTATGAGAAACAGCGTGGCCAGCAGGAGGAGGGAAATGATTGTGCCCCGGTACTGGGGAAGCCACAGCTCAAGTTCTGTCTTCAGTTCTGGGCACCACAGTATAAGAAAGACATTGAGGTGCTGGAGCAGGTCCAGAGAAGGGCCACAAAGCTGGTGAGCGGTCTGGAGAACAAGTCTTATGAGAAGCAGCTGAGGGAACGGGGCTTGTTTGGCCTAGAGAAAAGGAGACTGAGGGGAGACCTCACTGCTCTCAACAAGTACCTGAAGTACTACAGCTGTAGTAAGGTGGGGGTCAGTCTCTTCTCCCAAGTAACAAGTGACAGGATGAGAGGAAATGGGCTCAAGTTGCATCAGGAAAGGCTTAGACTGGATATTAGAAAAAATTTCTTTATTGAAAGAGTGGTGAAGCACTGGAACAGGCTGCCCAGGGAAGTGGTTGAGTCATCATCCTTGGAGGAGGTCAAAACACCTGTAGATGTGGCACTTCAGGACATGGTTTAGTAGTCATGACAGTGTTGCGTTGATGGTTGGACTTGATGATCTTAGAGGTCTTTTCCAATCTCAACAATGCCATGATTCTATCACCATATGAAACAGGTATTTTAAAAGATGTCTCCATATTTTTTTGGACTTTCACAAGATTCACAGTGACTGTCTAGGAGATATCCTAGAAATTTATCTGTAGACATTTTTAGACACTCAGCTAAGTCAAACAGATTCTTTATAGCATTATTATAACATTATAATATGTTTGGAAAAAACCCACTGGTCTTGTAGACATCCACCTGTGAGAGTTCTGATCTCAAGAAATGACATATCCTGCACATACCACTGCAATTAGAAAAATTCTTCCTCCATCTCCACTCCCTCCTCCACAAAGTTTTACTGATTTAAATACAAGTTCTACTTCGTTTTATCAGTAAAATCTACCTGCAAAGGTACAAAGATTTAAATACTTAAGTGTAAACAGTGTCTACAGAAGTCCATTATATTAATTTCTAATTTTGTTGACATTAAACTAAGTCCAAAGTTTAAGAGGTGTGTTAGCAAATATTTCTAACCCATTCCAGGACAAACTATACCATTAGTCACTCATTCACTGAACTGATATGGTACCAAGCAGAGAAGTAACTACTTTTTCTACTTTCAGAAACTTATCTTTGAACAAGTGACTTAGGAAGAGCTTTGAACAAGTGACTTCTGAAGATTAAAAAAAAAAGAAGCCACAAGCAACATGAAGAAGTTCACAGCTAATAATTCAAGACATTGAAGTTAGTTTTGAAGTTAACTGATTGCACTGAATTTAGTCAGAGTGACAGCGCAACATTTCTTGAAAGGCTTACATACGTAATACTTAATCATTTAATGGACACAACACAAAATAGCGTTAAGTCTCTGTTCCATATCATCAAAATATGGTATGACTGTAAAAATATTATTGATTCAGAGGAGAGTGCTGCTGACAAATCAGGAACGCTATTTTCACTGCAATTTCGCAATACTTTGCAGACAAAACACCACGCCTTCTTTACCCTATGTAAAAGCGTTGCATAGCATCACCTTTGCCCCTTCTTAGCCCAGGAAATGCGCGTTATTCATATGAGGTTCCAGCTCCTCACCTGCTTAATGGGAGCCAGATTGAGCTGCGCTGTCACTATGCACAGATGCAGCATACCAATTACCTGCGTGGGAAGGGGCAATGCTGTCTCATTAAGCTAAATATAGTGTTTTATCTTCACATAACCTAGAGTGGAGGCTTTTGAAATACAAACGCTAAGATTTTTCTTATTTTGAAGACAGAAGAGAGCAAAGTCAACTATTTCATATAAACAAAGACCTAAAATCAAGCAATACAGAGATTTGCTTACTACTCACAAATCATTTGAAAGAGGGTAGTCTAGTAATTAAGTACAGCTCAATTAAATTAGACGTAAACGTTTCAGAATAAAATTAGCTTCAAGACATGTTAACATTCCCTAAATAAGTTGGAACTTCAAGAGACATAAGTACAACAACTGCTACCTAAAACAAGGAAAGCTTGTAACTTCCTATCTGTGTGGAAGTCAGGGCATGTCTACTTTATGCAGAAATGCTCAACACTGCTCATCAACAAGCACTTGACAAATTTAAAAAAAAATAACTCACCTTTAATACATGGGATCCAACTTTTGTTGGTGACCTGTAAGACAGAGGAGACAGACTTAGGCAGAGCTCAAAGAAAAAATAACCTCTTGATAGTAAGCTTCATATTGAACAGTTTATAGTACAGTCTTACTTTATAGTTCTTGATTCTTTAGCAAAGTGAAGGTCTCGTACCACTCTTTTACGTAAAATGCCTCAAACATAGCTAAGTCTCCGACTGCCTACAAAGCACAGATCCACAGCTTCTACAATGCCTGAAAGGTTTCTCAGCAGAATTTTCTAGAAATCTTATTTCTATGACTCTTTTCTAATAGAATCATACGCCTCTAGTAATAAACTGATGCTATTCCAAGTATACACTTAAAAACATTTTGCATCACAGAGAATTTAAAATTAGCACGTACAGGGAGCACAGGGTGGAAATCCAAGGAACCAAAGCTCTCAGAAAGAAGTACAAATGCCCTAGGAGCTTGCAAACCAAGCGTTTGAGCCCTAATCTTTGGAGTCAACACTATGGTAGCCATTCCGCCCTTCATTCTCTCTAGTAAACGAAAGGTCTTATTTCTAATCATGACACTTGGTATTCCCTTGTAGCAGAATGGAATTAGTTTTGCACTATTTTCCAAAATGCATACTTTGAAACAGTGAATTTGCATTAACATCCATTCACACATAACCTCTCATTTCACTAATTACATCAAAGAACGAGGTACCTTAGGGAACAGTATCAACTAATTACCTCTTTTCAGGTCACCACTCAACACAATCAGTGAATAGTCAACTCATTACACATTGAACTTACATCTTCTACAAGATTTTCAGAATTCTAGAAGATATATAAATATTGGGTCACACTACTTACTCTGACTACACAATCTTACTCACATATAAAGAAGATGAAAGGTTGGGGCAGAAGATCTTTCACAGTCCCTTCCAACCTCGGCTGTTCAATGATTCTGTTAGTTTGTCAGTCACAAACAGTGATTACTTCCTCAATATTTACCACCAACAGACAACAACCTCGACTGTACAAGCATCCCAGCTGGCTACCAAGGTCAGTGACATTCGACAAGTCTGAGTATCATCTTGTACCAAGCAATGCAGGCAAATATAGTCTAAGTTGCCTCTCCTGCCTCCAAAACAATGGTTTCAAGGGATATTATCTTCTGAAAAAGAAAACTATTTACACTTCATTTGAGGTCTTTACTGTCTGAAATCATTTCATCACAGAAAGAAAAAGGTCACTTTTATACAGCAGTTAAGTATACAAGAAAATACAGTGGGCTGATATATAAAGACTGTATCATTTTTAAGCAGTTTAACACCTTAAACTTAGTTACTCCTGTTCTGATATTGACCCTTTAGATGCATGACATCCATACTCCTCCTCAAAGGCATGAAGCCCAGTTTGCAAAAATGAGCAAAATCAGTATTTTGACCTGAAAAATAAACACTTTTTTTTTTTTTCCAAAATACATTGCCAGGAAAGGCCACAGTTTGCATTGAATTTCTAGTTACTGAAACATTTTCAATTCCACTATCAAGTCTTGGATTTCCTTAGAAATAGTGGCAGAAATGCATGTCAGTTAATTAAATCTGCAAGATCACTTTAACAATGAAATCAATTTATAATTACATTTCTGGGCTTGAGCAGGTATAGGGTCCTATCAAACAAGGCACTGCTTCGCCTTTATAACTTAAACAAAACGTAAATCCCTCAGCTGCAAATATATGCTTTAGTTTTCTATCATGACACTTCCCACTAATTCACACATGACTCTGGTACAGACAAATCATTCCTCCACTGGTAATACAAAACACGAGGTTCAAAAGATATCACTATCCTTTTAGACTTCTTGAGCTAATTACTTTTGTGAAAAATCCGCACTTAAACTAAAACAGATGTTACTTCCCACTGCTTAAGAGATAAAGCTGCTCAAGCGATAAAGGTTACAGAGCTGGCAGGTGCAGAATGTAACATAGTGCTGATAGCTTGAGACAGCACATACACACACACACAGAGCTGACGTGAAGGTGAAGCTTTATCATTGACATTACGTGCTCTTAGAACACTGCAAAGCTCCCACAACTACTCAGCAAAGACACCACTTTCAGATCCGTTTATAATATAGCCAAATAAATTTAATGGCTTGCCTGAGATTGACCTATGTGTTTACAAGCACTAGTACTCCCTTAGTCACCTGTTTACATGCTAATATATTTATTAAAAAAATGCTGGTAACAGAATAAGTTTGAAACTGAAGTCTCCTATAGTTCAACATTACTCTGGAATGGTCTCACTTTCCCAATCACCCAAAGTTACCCAGCTTTCTCCACTCCTCACTTTTACTTTAAGGTCACTGATTTTATGGATACAGTATCTGAAATGTACTTTTTTTTTTTTAAAAAAAGTATACATAGTGGCAAAAGCATCTGAGAATATTTATATGAAGATGAATCCAATAATCAAATATTGATTTTCATTTAAAGGTCTGTAGCTCTACTGGGTTATCAGGTAGAACATGAAAACTGACATATGCCACAGAAAACATAAGGCAAAACCCTGGCTTTTTTTGTATAGTATGATTGTTTAGCAAATAGCGGGGTTTAAAAATAGACGGTAGATCTTATAGACTGAATTTCAGATAAAATACTTCTAACTTTTCTTACATAATATCACTGTAATACCATTTTAACAAAGGAGGGGTTCAAGGTTATCTACAAAGATGAAACAAAATTCAAAGAAAAATCCCATTTCACCTGCACAAACAAAAGCAGATGCCTGACTAATCTGAAAGCCAAATAAACTCAAGAAAAACTTAATAATTTATTTATTCAGAAAACTCATCCTAATACTGACTAGCCTACAGGAAGCTGTCATTCCCAGTATCAGGTAGCTCCAGCCTACTACCTATTCAGAACAAAGCTTCGCGTTTTCAACATGTTGTTGCTAAACTTTGTGACAGAAAACAGAACATTTAGCCCTTCAAAATAAACAATGCTGTGAATGACTCGCCTTAAGTCAAATCCCAGAACCACACTGCCTGCTTTCCTGGCAGGATGTACATTGTTACAAAACAGGTGTGCTCGCAGGCAGATGAGCTTTAACCTGCCCGCAGAGTCGCAGTGCGCTGCACACAACACACAGGTTCTACAACCCGCCCCGCACTGACCGGTGCTCACTGCTATCCTTCGGCTTGCAGAACCGCACAGTATTTTCCTCCCCTTACCTATGGCTGGCTTAGAAGCTACAATTATTCTTACTTCAGCTCTGCGTGGCAGTCTGCACTTTCAAAACCACAAGGATCTCACCACTGCAATGCCCTGTTTGGGCTGCCCTTAGAAAGCACTAAGGAACTTCTGCTAACTCGGAACACCGAAACTTGTCTGCAGCGCTGCAGGTCACTACAGCAACAAAACTAACACTTCACACTCCATCTGTTTGCTGCCACGATTAGTTTTGCATTATGGCTAAAATACACATGAAAAAAAATTTGTACGAAGCATGTCCCACATGTCAACAGGGCACAACTTAACATCATCTAGCTTCCTACACAGAAGAAAACTAGATTCTACAGCAAAAGCATCAAAGCAACTTCAAAAAGATAGGATTACTGAAGTAAGAATTCAATAAATTTAAATAAGGTGCCAAATGATCATTCCTCATTAAATACATCATCCCTTGAATCCTTGTGCCTTCTGTCTGGTTCCTCATAACAATTTTTAGGATACAAGTACACTAGGAACAAACTTGCCCCTTACTGTTAGGCATATGATGTTCAAACTATTAGGTTTGGCAGTTCTTGATTTCAGAGTGGGTAGATCACTTTACTTATAAATAAAATATAAAAGGGTCTGTGGCATGTCTCCATCCAAACAAGTGTGCCTTACTTCATGCTTTCCTTCTCTCAAAACTGACATCCTCCTTCATGGGACAGTTCATGCCTCCAAATTTCAGGGTCTTTTTCTAAATCACTTCCATGGTTATAGTCTTTTGAAAGCTGAGTAACAGACGTAAAATAAAGGTATCTTCTGTCACATCACCTCTCCCTTTACACTCCTCCGGCTACACAACAAATAGATGCTTTAAGTGACCAGTCCATACTGGCAGCTAAATCTTCTTTCTAGGGCTAGTAAAGCATATATACACAGATACTGTTTGGGACCTAGTTATCTATCTAACAGATGGACACTCTCCATACATCCTGTCAAAAGTAGAATTACATGTAAAAGCAAGATCTATAGCAGAAGTGAAGCATACAGGCCTAGCCAGAGGGGCTACAGTAGTCTCCAAACATCTAGTTTAAATATACTTCATGTCACAGAAGTCATCAATCCAGGAGAGCCATCTCGGTCCACTATTATTTGAAAGAAAAACTTTGTAACAAGTTCTGTAATTTTCGCTAATTAATTCTTAAAGAGCCCCAGTTATATATGTACTTGAGGATGCAGATATGGTGCTTTCCTTGAGAGAGGAGCTTAAGCATCCGTACCTATTGACTTGCAGTGGGAATTGGGAATTTACACCCAGCTTGAAAATTCCACTCTTGCACATCACGAGACAATTAATAAAACAAATAATCAGCAAAGAAATCAGCAAGTTTACATAAGCAGTTGTGACCACTTTCAGAATTTCTCTATCAGCAGTCATTAAACTTCACCACATGGAACTTGGGGCAGGAGGCTACAAACCCCACATTTTTAATGAGGGGAAATCAGTACTTTGCTAGAAAGTGGCTATAGCATATGCTGCCAATAAAGGATTCCCAAGAGATTTTGCTGATCATCAGAACACTGAATGCAGAAGGAAATGCCTCAAACTGCACAGGGCAATATGCATTTGTTTTCAGTTGCCCTTTCTCCCACAAGAAAGTTTTGATTTTTTTTTCTTGTGGGTCCCAACTCAACATCATTATAAATGCATGAGTCTCAAAACTACAATCTGTGATCCAGCTTCCAAGAAGCATCCAATGCAAATGTGAAATTAGTTAAGAAATCTCAAAGCTTATTTTGAGAAAATACTCTCCATGTTGTTAACACAGATTCAATAGCAGACTAAATTACAGATTCAGTATATGTATTGCAAACCAAGTCCTCTGAGATCACCTCCTTACTTGCCTCAAGCTGACAAAATTCATTGACTTGAGTCAATAACACATCCTTATAGGTTACAGCAGAGCAACAGAAAAATTAAAAGCATCTTTCATTTTATTTTCTATTGAGTGACTTTGTATTATCAAGTTCTGCTTAGATGCAGGTGGTGGAAACATGCAAAGTCAGGACATCTGGCACTACCTGTATCAAATAAAAGGTAGGATGTGCAGTCGGGCCAGATTTAATGGCTCACTTCTCCCAAAAGGTCTGGCTCTCCTTCCTGGCTGTGGCTTCTAGTCACACAAATACCATGCCTTTGCTCTCTCCTGTCCCCACTCTGCCAGGTTCCAGCCATTTTAACTTACTGAATAGTTTAGCTGTTTCTAGTTTTCAGCCATTTTCCATTACTTTGAGTTAAAGCAACTTGCAAAAGCGTCTGACAATAACTAGTGCCATAGTAAGGTAAGCAGTCAGAGCAAACTCTCACTTCAGCACAAGCACTGTTAATCTGGCTTGCCACATCTTGCAGAACTCTATGTCAAGATGTGCTTTTCATCAGGCTACGTAAAAAGCTAAGTTTAGAAAAGCTTTGATACAAGACGTGTGGGTGAGGAGGGCAGGTCTAGTCTTTCCTTTATTCTGGCCATCCAGTAACCATCACACTGATTAAAACAAGCCCTTAGTCAATTATTAAATTTTCGAATTAATGGATCCAACAATCCAGACCTTATTGCTCTTTGAACAAGCTACATGAAACCTCATCCTGCAAAGTCAAATAATAGAGAGGTTTGGTCCAGATTACATGAAAAACAGAACTGATACAAGCCATAACCTGTTTAGCACACAACCGGAAAGAGAGATTTACAATTTTAAAAGTGGGAACACAATTAGCTAATAGCAGCAATATGGTGACACAGTTAGTCTGGAGGTAACAGCACTAAGAATCCACATCATCAAATGCTGTGAGAATTCTGCTACAGAGCCATACACTGGCTGAATACAAGCATCATCACAGCAACGCCATTAAAAACGAGTGACAGAGCACACCAGAAGTTGTTTTACACGCAGCAACAGTTAGCCTGTTGCTGAAGAAGCTTGCTCTCTTCTTTTTCCTCAGAAAATCTGGTACTCCTGTCGTACTGCAGGGATTCTGCCAGTCCCGACTGCGTCTCCGCACGTCTTTCTGAACAACCGCGTACTGCCTGCCCGAGGAGAGCAGATATGATCTCATCGAGATAATGGCTCCTGTCATCCCCACAAGACTTAGAAAGTACATCGAAAGCTGCTCCCTTTCTTCGCATCCTCCTGCCTTTCAGGCTCGCCTCCCGCACAACCGACCCC
>NW_009701981.1:0-706 GCF_000703405.1 Apaloderma vittatum
ACAGAGGGAAAAGGGTTTTGGGAAGGGAGTTAGCAGGGCTCAAAGAGAGAACTTTAAACTAGGTATGGAAGAGGACAGGGGTGAAACCAGGATCACTGAAAAGGAGCAAGAATGTAATATGCCTGTGCTTGTGGGGGAGGAATGTAGTAACATGATCATACAATCTTGTAAATTAGCAAGGGATCAAAATGTCATACCAAGTTGCAGGCAGAACACAAGGGTTGTTGAGAGGATGGTTACTCTGGAAACATCTGAGTATCATCAGGAAGGTGCTAGGGCTTCTCCCATCCAAAAGGTGACGCGGCTGAGGTGCATCTACACTAACGCACGCAGCACGGGTAACAAACAGGAGGAACTGGAGGCCACTGTACAGATGAAAAACTATGATCTAATTGCCATAACTGAAACGTGGTGGGATGACACACACAACTGGAGTACTACAACTGATGGATACCAGCTTTTCAGAAGAGATAGATGAGGTAGGAGAGGTGGTGGGGTGACTCTCTATGTTAGGGAGCGATATGAATGCTTAGAAATTAATCAATGTGATGACAGGATTGGGAGCTTATGGGTTAGAATCAAAGGAGGAGCCAATAAGACGGACATCATCATGGGAGTTTGCTACAGACCTCCCAACCAGGATGAAGAAAGAGATAGGATACTTTATAGGCAATCGGGCGAAGTTGCACAGACTCTACCCCTTGTT
>NW_009701982.1:0-628 GCF_000703405.1 Apaloderma vittatum
AACAGGAGAACACCAGGAAAAAATAAATAGCGTGGCCTTTTTTAATTACATCAGTGCAAATGTCATTTCATCCAGTTCTTAAGTCTAAAGTTGGGGAAAAATTAGAAAGGGTTCAAAACAGATAGAAGAAGTAATATGGAAAAAAAGTGGGTGAGGAGAGAAAGAGAGTTCAGGTAAAAATTTGTGGTTTTTATATGCACGAAATCTTTCCATTTTTTATATCAAAGCATTAGGTCAATAAATAGAATACTCAGGGATCAAAACGCTGTTGCAGGAATCTAAAAATGAATGTTGAGGAGTAAGACAGGAATAGACCACAAATAGTGGCAGCATTCTCCCTAAATGACATCCCCTGTTGGCCCTGCCAGGGACAGACCCCTGGGCTAGAAGGACAGCTGTTGTAAGGCAGAGTGGTATTTCTCGTACTTACATGTTTTTTAATCTTAAGAGAGTCCAAGGCGGGTTTTGAAAGTTTCCAGACAAGGAGACTCCACAACATCTCTGGGCAGCCTGTGCCAGTGCTCCGTCACCCTCGCAGTAAAGAAATTTCTCCTCATGTTGTGGTGGAACTTCCTGTGTTCTAACTTAAACCCATTATTCCTTGTTCTATTACTGGGCACCACTGAGA
>NW_009701982.1:1450-1947 GCF_000703405.1 Apaloderma vittatum
GGGGACAGTGTTGAAAGCTTTACCGAAGTCAAGGTAAATGACATCCACCGGTCTCCCTTCATCAACCCGCTTTGTTACACCTTCATAGAAGGATATCAGATTAGTCAGGCAAGATTTCCCCTTGGTAAATCCATGCTGGCTACTCCTGAGAACCTCCTTTTCTTCTGAGGCACTCCATCATCTTCCCAGGGATGGAGGTGAGGCTGACTGGTCTGTAGTTGCCCAGGTCCTCCTTCTTGCCCTTTTTGAAGACTGGAGTGACATTGGCTTTCTTCCAGTCCTCAGGCACCTCTCTCGTACCCCATGATTTTTCAAAGATGATGGAGAGTGGCTCAGCCACAATATCAGCCAACTCTCTCAGCACATGTGGATGCACCCCATCGGGGCCCATGGATTTGTGTGTTTTCAGTTTTTATAATAGTTCTCTAACCAAATCCTCACTGGCCAGTGGAGAGTCATCCTCACTCCAGTTTTTCTTCCCTACTTCCATGACTTGC
>NW_009701982.1:2008-3032 GCF_000703405.1 Apaloderma vittatum
CAGGTACCCCCGGCCTCATTCAGCAGCGGCCCCACTCTTCCCCGACTCTTCCTTTTCTCGTTGATGTATTTAAAGACATTTTTCTTGTTTTCTTTCACTTCCCTAGCCAGACTAAATTCCAAGAGAGCCTTGGCCTTTCTTGTTGATTCTCTACATACTCTGGCCACATTTCTAGAATCCTCCCAGTTAACCAGACTCTTTTTCCACTTACTGTAAATTTCCCTCTCCCATTTGAGTTTTTCCAGGCCTCCTGCAGGTCTCTTGCTTCCTCTACTTGATTTTCTTTTAGAGGGAATGCATTTATCTTGAGCCTGGGGTAGGTAGAGCTTGAATGCTGAGCAGCTCTCTTGTGCCCCCCTACCTTCCAGTAGCCTGCTCTGCTGGGAACGGCTCAGAGGGACCCATCCTTGCTGCTGGGACCAGCTGCCCCTCGCTGGAGGCCCCTGACTGCAGGGCCTCCCCTGGACTCCCTCCCCCACCCATTGGCCTCATCAGTTCCACCTGGTAAGTTTTTAAGACTTTCGGGTGACTGATGAGAACCTGGCAAGTATTTCCTCAGAAGCTTATTTGGTGTCTTATGCTCCTTTTCACCTTGGTGTGCTTTAACAGCTTTTCTCTCATTAAGTGTTGCAGGAGATTCACTGCTTGCTGTGAATACTGAAGTAATAGTTGTTGTAGTATCAGCCTTCCTTTTCACACCTTTTTTTCCTTCTGTTATTGGGACTGCAGCTGGCCTGGAAGTAGTCAGCTGAGCTGCAGAAAAAGGAGCCAGTGTAACCTGCTGCAGGTTTGGAGCCATCACTGGAGGCTGCTCACTGCTTTCAGCTTGTTTCTGCGTTGTGCTCTGTTCGTTTGAAGTCTCAGTGCTGGGCTGCCATTTTTCTTCTTGTCTTTGGCCTTATCAGCTGCCCCTGGCAAGGGTGCCCAGGTGGCCCGTTTAAAGCCACAGCCCCCCTCAGCCTCCCCGACCACACCTGGGGCTGCCTTGGTCCCAGCTGCAGCCCATCGGGAGCCGGGGCCGGGT
>NW_009701982.1:3165-3472 GCF_000703405.1 Apaloderma vittatum
ACAATCGGAACAGTGACATCAAGACTCAAAAATGGCAAGGGTCAGCCGAAACTTGCATCAGGGTTACACATACACACGCTCAGAGCTTAACTCACACAGAGGGACAAGCAGACTAACCAACAATTCTAGATCAAATTACACGCACACCCACGGGGACAGACAGGCGACACGCAGAGGTTGGCAAATGATCAACATTGCCCTTTTCGTGAGTTTTCTTGATTACTCACTTCTTAGTGCCAGCATTCACCACCGGGTAGTCCATAAACCTCCCAAAATTGCTCTCACAGAGAAGGTGCCAGGCAGGAAC
>NW_009701983.1:0-7091 GCF_000703405.1 Apaloderma vittatum
CGGTGCGTCTACACGCTAGACCTAACGTTTTTAGCTTTTCTTTTTTCTAGGCTCTTACTTAGGAGCCAGATCCGGTGCAACTTGGGTCAGCGCACGGGGTTGGGAATCCAAACGCGGTTTCCTTGGTCAGCGGCCTCCGGGCGGCAGCTCTGCCCTGCACCTCCCGGTGGGTCGGGAGCAGGTGTACGTCACAGCAGAGCCGGTGAGAGAAGTTCTGTGTTTGCTTTGTCCTGGAATGGAAAGCATCTATTAAAAAAACCCAACAAACGGGATGTCCCGAGTAAACATCGCTTTGTGTGCCTACAGGCCCCCTCAGGAGTCGCGCTGGGAGATCTGTCGGTAAAGATCCAAAGCAGCAACAGTGGATTCGCACGCAGAAGGCGGCAGCTGCGCCGCTGCCAAAGGCTAAATGATGCAGCACTTTTCAGGGCAGCGACTGCCCAGGTTTGTTACTTACAGCAGAGATGCGAGTGGGTTTCGCCTTTTTCCATCCTGCGCGGAGGAACGGCAGCTTAGCTGCAGCTGCTACACACAGCAAACGGAGGAAAACATTTAATTCCTTGTCTTCGAAACTTCTTTTCCCTTTATTTGTGAGAACACCGGAGTAGTATCTGCAAGTGATTACACTCTGAAGTAGATGTTAAATACTGTCATTCGCTGTGCAGTGTGTCCTCTGACCAGCGTGTGGGGATATGTCCGTGTACTTGAAGAGAACGTTACATATCCAGTACAATTTTTACATAGAAAAGCATTTTGGTATGACTGGCCTAACACATTAGGTAAGAAATACATAAGGAATGAAACAACATACAGTGTTGTACGAGTTTCAACTTCCTTCTGTAATACGTAGCTATTTAAAATAATTATTTTAGTCTTAAAATCAGATTACTGCAAGTTAAATAATTCAAATGTGTCTTCAGATACAGCATGAGCCATATTTTTATGCTACTTGCTACCTATCTTCAGCGAATTTTCTTTCTTATGCTTGCACTTCAAAATTCCCTGGGTCCAATTCAAGTACTTGCGAAAAACCCTCTGGGTTTGCAGTGATGCAAAACACCATGCAAACAAGAAGTGGAAATCTGGTTGACTTCAGGGAAGGGATTTATTTCTTACAAATAGCTCAGCACGGAGGGCTTCCTGTTACAATTGCCTGGTTTTATTGATGGTCACAACAAGCAGGAAACTATTTTCAGTTGCCCTGCCTTTATTAAAATAGCAATGCTTGGCTACTGCCTGGCAATTGCTGTCAGCGCAGCTGTGGTTTTTAAATTGCACCCCAGTTAATCACCCATTCAGATAATACAAAACCGAAAAAAGTATCATATAGAGTGTTAACCGATGTATACTTTATGCTGTACTACTGAAGTTAATACACATGTTTTGGAAGGCTACAGTGGCACAAAACTTTCTGTACAGCTAATAACAGAGATGGACTCTGCTCCCTGCCTCCATTTTCTCCTGGCAACAGTCTCAGTATGTTATAAACATTAATTCCTCATTCCAGACCCCTTTGTTTTATACTTCGATGTGTCACAGACTATAGAAAATAGAACTGGGTGTCCAGAACAGCTGATAACGTGAAATTAGAGATGTCAGCATTTTGCTGTGAGAAATTACTAACCTTTGTGTGAAGCCTTTGTGTAGAATATTCTTGATTAAGACAAAGGGAAGGCTTTAGAATGCAAATAGCCTCGCAAACAAGGTACGGTCAGACCCCTTTATGCCGTTTCGGTTTTACGTTTTATCCATATATTCTTCACAATATCAATATTTGGGTGCTAGCAATTAATGAAAGTGCCTACGTAAACAGACATAATTCACACACACACACACACGGAGTATGTTTTATGTGCTCTGCTGTTTTATAGCTGGGCGTGTTTTTGTTCTCTGTCTGCACACCCTGCTCACTGCAATCATTCTGGTTAGCTCACAGGTAAATGTGCTTAGCAGTAGAACCAATTATTTATTAACTGATGGTGATGAGGTGAAAGAAAATGAAGAGGTTTTGACCTGTTTGTGACGGCAAATCACTATATAAACACTATATCAATAATATTGCAGTTCTGTGTCTAACTCAAGCTGTTTAAGGATAAGCTGAGGAGCCATATCTTCAAATAAGATAAGCAAACCCAAAAACCTGCAATACCCTCTTCCCCACATCTCCTCAGGCCACGAAACAGTTGAAATAGCCAAAAGAATGCCCTTCACAGGATGAGAGATGTGAGGAAAATAGAGAAGCAGTGAAGGAAAAGGATGATTCCTGGACAGGAAGATGATGATGAAGGAAACAAACTGACATTTGCGTTAAGTATGAAGCTCTTGTGCTCACAAACTCCTGCATGACTCCAATATCCCTGTGTGTTCAGAGCCACAGCCGGTGCTCTGAGTGACCCCTCCCGTACCCTGGCAGTACAGCAGAGGCTGCGCAAGTGCCCAGGCACCTGCACGTTGGGGCTGAAGATGCTGAACATTTTCAAGCTCCCCACACGAAGGGTTGGGAGTGCAGCCCCTTCCCAGCCTGTGGCATGTTCTCTTCCTACTGCAGCAGTGCTTTGCACTATTACATGAGCTTTTCTGTCATAAATAGATCAGCAGGCCAGGTGCTAACTGAACGGCAGGGGATTCCCATGTAGCCTTTTGGGTTTTTTGGCTTACGTGTTGGATGCTGAGACACCAGTCCCCATGTCATTAAACTGGGCTTGTGGTTAGGCTGAAACTGACCTTTGATTTTCAAGGCGCAATCCTACAGGAGTCCAAGATCAATAACTGAGCCAGTTCTGCCCTGCGGAGACCGATCTGAGAACACGCTGAACCTCAGCTTATAAAATAGCAGCTCCAAGTGGTGCCACATGCTGCTGATTCTGACATGACACTGTGTCTTTGCATGGCAGGATGATGAAGCACCCTAAAATTAGCCTTCTTACTATTTCGTAAAGAGCAGGCAGAAAGGTAGCAGCCTGCAGTGAGGAGAACAAAGAGCCACAGGAGAGGACCAGAACAGAAGCTCACGAACAGGCTGGTCACAACACTTCATGGTGAGCACCCCTGGCTTCTTTGCAGATTTCCATGTTGGCTTGTTTAGTGTCATTTCTTCTCCCAAGCACAGGGGAACCTGACTGTGAAGGAAGAAAGGTGCTCGTGTAAAGAGAGGTCGGGGTGGGGGGATCTGTTCACTCAGGGGGCTTGGGAGAGAGCAGAGGGGACAACTAACTGAGAAAATGACATAGATGGTCTCTCTTAGAGGTGTTGGAGGAGCTGGCATTTAATTCACAGAATTAAGTTTACTGTTATTGGAACAGAAATGGGAACGGCAGAAAAAAAATCATGCTGCTATCAAAACCAGAAATATCATGATAGATACCCCTCTCTGTTGAGCCAGACTCTTATTTTTCCTGATATTCAGCTCATTCTCCACCCCACTCCTTGGGTGATAAAGTCCTTGGAGTAAAATCTGAGAAAAAAAAAGCTTCCAGGCAGTAGGAAGATAGACATAGAGGTGTTTGGGTGTGGGAACAGAAATAGTGAAGGAAAATGTCCTGGACCAGAACAACACTTGCAGGTGAGGAGAAAAAACAAACTGGTAAGGAAGCATTTCACTATCAAAGGGCAGAACAGGCATGACATGAAATGGATGTTAGGGCTGACTGCTAGGAGAGAAGACGATGCAGCACGTGTCTCTAGGAAGGAGAGGACTCCGCCATCAGCTAGGTGTAACAGCCTGTGGCCACGTGCCTAAACAATGGTCAGGACATGCTGTTTTCTCTGTTCCTGTGTTAGGACTCTGCGAAAAATAGCTGGGAAGACAAGAATTTTGAGGCAAAAACCATGGCCAATTTGTTCACACAACATCCATGTGCTTTTGCTATTAGCTATTGCTCAAAAACATGGAACTATTTTTCAACAAAGATATTTCTGTTTAGTAAAGATGATGGGACAGTACTCGGCAGCTTTTGTGATTTACTTCAGGATGAGACTCATGATTTCACATGTATTACTGAAAGCCAGAGGGGCACAATACTGTGAGATCTATTTTGGTGCAGTTAGCAACTGGTAGATATTTGGTACAGCGTGGGCTGAAATGTGGTGTCAAAGTGGGAATGAGCCTGTGCCATTTGTATCAACTACAGTGCTGGAAATCTCTGTTCAAAGAGTGGATTAAATATTCACAGTGGATGAAGACCCTTGGGCAGATGGAAAATTAGATTTCTCTTGCAGAGGTCGTTAAGGAGCTCCACAGAAATGTTATGTGAGCTGGCAGAGCTTGGAGTCCTTGTAGGACTGTAACTCTGAATTTCCTATGGTCTAAGTCTCAACCTTAGCATTAGACTAAAAGATTTCAAAAAAAAAATGTATTTGATTTTGGAGACTGAGGGAAAATGAACTATATGAGATGAGCAATCAAATCCTCATTACTGTGTGAAAAATGGCATCGCTACTGCTACCTACAGACTATTCATACGTAGAGAAACCTACTGACTCCTCATGTTCCTGGAGATCTCCTATGCTGATACTTAATAAGCTCCCATTTAAGAAAGAAAAACTGCCACAAACTTGTGATCTTTTGTTTCTGTTTACTGTGGCTGGAGTAAAATGCTGACAGTCTTGTTGATTTTTTAACATGAGTGATTTAGAGGCTCGTATTTCTCTCCAGACAATCTTGGGACAATGTTTTTTGGGATCACACTGTTTTTAGGGGGCTAACAGCATACAAAAGATTGTTTCAGTTTAAAACTCCAAGCTTGCAAAGGGGAGGCCAAAGCAACTATCTCTCATTTGGAAGCAGAAACAGCAGAGCAGGCACCGGTGCCAAACCTCCACTGCATGTAGCTGGCTTTTATTTTCTTTCCTTGGAGAGGGAGGGAGGTAGCAGTGATTCCTCACCTATACCTGACTGATGGAAGTTTTCTTGTCATTAATGTCAGTGAGCCACTAGGACACCACTAAGTGTGATCACTGGTCCGAATCACTAGATAGTCCCCACTCAACACACTTTTACTTTCCTAAAAGAATTCAGGGCTATTCCCAGCTTCTGGGCAGGGTTCTAGAGCAGCAAAATTCCTCTTAAAACATACACAGACCCAGGGCTTGGATCCCCAGAGATTCAAGAGGGATTGTTCCCAAGTCTGCCCCAGGAGAAGGCACAGCATTTCCACAGCACCCAGCTGAGGCGTATCAGCTTCTGTTCACCCCATCTCCCGGTGGAGACACCCCAAACCAGACAGATTACCAGCAGGAAAGCCAGCGCAAAACTCCAATTTCATCAGAAAACACTTCCACAACATTTTTAATAAAATGAATGAAAATAATGTTTATTTTGCCTCATGGCCAAGTGGTTGCTTTGCAAGAAACAGCATTAGGATTAAAAATCCCTTTTCCTGAGAGGCACATGGCATGTGATCTCTATAATTTTTTCTGACCTCTTGTTATCTTCTAAGTTTACAATAACGGTGAGCATTAAAACTGTCTGTTCATATAATAATCCTTACTGGCTTCCCTGCAGAATTATAACAGACATGAATTTAGAAAAGTTTTCTTTGTATCCATTGCAAATAGTAATAACATCAGCAATGAGCTCTTCAGACTTTAGTATTTGGAATCACAGTGCCTGCACGTTTTCAAGTCCAATTTATGAAAATTGTTATCTTTTGGCTAGGATTTAATTTACAATAGTTAATAGCAATACATACAATTTTAAAGTCTTCACTTTAAAAGTTTTCACACCATTAGTTTTACAGCTAATTTTGACTGGATACAAAACTCACTATTTGCCAAAGTAACAACAAAACATATGCTGTTATTATATTAATTTTCCTTATTTCTTCTAACAAAAGCACAGCAAGTTTAAAGAAATACCATTTCATAAGTAGAATTTTCTGATGTAAACATTTGGCTGCATCAAATCTTGCATCTCAGGGACCTTCATAAAATGGATGTTCTCTTGATTTACTGTGTTGTCCTGATGTAACATTAACCAGCAACTTTAAGAGCATTTTATCTAAAATTTGGTTCAAATATCAATTCCACAGCCCCACACCACCAATTAAGCATGCCAAAAAGGTTTTGTTGTGCTTTAAAAGGCCTTTACTAATCAGATTAAATGAAAATTACTCACCATAATATTTGCATTTTCTGTCTAAGTGTCAGAGTTTGGAGCCTTCCAATATTCATGTTTTTCTAAAGCAAAACAAAGGGAGACATTTAAAAAAGCATTTTCAGAGGCACCCTCGGAAGAAGGAAAATTCCTTTTTATAACTTGGGTGATAGCACACGGCATTACTGTATGTCACTGATGTACCAGTTGGTCTAAACTTGGTTTGTAATGTGTGTGATTTATCAGATCAGAATATATTTTAAATCCTGTGATACATCTTCTGACACCTTCCATTGCATACTTGAACATTTTGACTGTTTGGAAATCAGATAGTTCTGGAGATTGACAATTGCATAAGCAGAACCACTGTCTTAAACGTGGCCTGGGAAAGCAGTCATGAACATTTCTGATTGCTAGGTGACTTATTTGGAATGAATTACAGGTCTTATTTAGCTTCCTGTTAGAAAAGGTATATCCTCCTCTCTTTCTCTGTCCTATATACTTGTGAAAAAGTCACATTTGGCACAGTTAATTTGCATAGGTAATCCGAATGGCCAGTACCTCCTGCTATTGCTGCTGGGTCATGATCCTTACTTCAGTAAGTGAGCTTCCATTACCTGAATATCACTTGCTCTTTAGCTAGGCAGAGTGATTTCTGATATGCTGGTGTTTAATAAGCTGGTACTATCAAATAACTATCAAATTCCTTGAACTCTCATCTCAGTCCCTTCCAGAAGTTCACTGTGTATTCACAAAAAAGACCCTTATTTTTAAATTAATTCTGTCAGTCAAGTTGTATCCTAAAAAACACCCCAGGTTTTTTTAAACTTCATCATATCTATTAATCTATCATTGTGCATCTTCATATTAATTTTTACAAATTATGTTATAATGCAAGCCAGTTTAAAATTACAATGAGGAAAGCAACATTTAAAGTGGGAAAGTGACTCAGTGGCCTGAGGGAAGGCGTTCCAGACAGATGAGGCAGCATAAGGGG